>NC_134018.1:25050834-25053334 GCF_040712315.1 Castanea sativa
ATCTTGCTCTTGTAATAGGCCCAACTGGAACATGTAATGGATCCTTGAATGCTTGTTGATTCTCATCATTTAGTTTGCGTTTCGATTATAAACGTTGGGTCAGGGTTTCTATCAAAAATCTTAATTTTAGCTTTCTTGGGCAAACATTCCAATATTGTCTGTTGGGTCTCAAAGTGTGTCAATTGAGGTTCGCATCAAATCATGTAAGTTTCTTGATTTACCTCATAATGTACACACCAATTTTATTTGATTTAAAACTTATTAAAATGGTCAAGATAATGTACACACCAATTTTATTTTATTGTGAATTTATTATAGCCCAATAATGTACACATTAATTTTATCATTAATCTGAGGCTACACCTTATGTTCTTTTTGTGCATGTACTACATTTTCTCGAGCACAAAATCTTACGATGTGCACTAAGGTGTTCATGATTGGTTAGTAAACAGTGGTGAGATGGTTATTTATGCCTTTTTCATTATGTTCAAGTCCAACAATCAAAAGCATGTGACTTCAAGATTAAGATCAAGTTATCAAAAACTATAAACATCTCCCACACAACATGCACTACAAAGCTCAAACTAGTAAAGTGCATTAAAATAAGCTCATCCAAGCTAAACATTGTACATAAACATGTTATGTAAAGATAATATGGCCAACCTTGATTTGAAATTTAAAAAAATAATGCAAAACACATTTTTTTTAATTTTTTTTTTTAAAAAAACAACCTAGCATGAATCTCAAACTTACTTCTCTCAAGAGGTTTGGTGAAGATGTCAGCATTCTGACATTCAGTAGGGATATATTCAAGAGCCACAATCTTTCTTTCAACTAGATCCCTAATAAAGTGATATCTAATCTCTATGTGTTTAGTCTTAGAGTGTTGAATAGGGTTCTTACAGATATCGATAGCACTAGAATTATCACAATAGACAATCACGGTGTCTTGTGGTATCCCATAATCACTCAAAAACTTTTTCATCTAAAAAAGCTTTGAACAATAACTTCCAGCAGCAATGTATTTTGCTTTTGCAGTAGACAGAGAGACAGAATTTTGCTTTTTACTCATCCAAGCAACATGATTTGCCCCAACATAAAAACACCCACCGGTGGTGCTTTTTCTATCATCGGCACTGCCGGCCCAATCTGAATCTGAGTATCCAGCAAGAGATAGATTTGACTCTTTGCTATAAAACAAACCATAATCACAAGTTCCACTAACATATTTTATGATTCTTTTAACAACATTCAAATGTGAAACCTTAGAATTAAATTGAAACCTAGAACATACACCAACACTGAAGGCCATATCAGAACGACTTGCAGTCAAATACAAAAGACAACCAATCATGCTTCTGTATAATGTAACATCAACAGACTCACCTGATGGATCATTGGTTAGCTTTGCATTAGCAGCCATCGGTATTCTAGCATGTGCAGCCTTTTCAAGTCCAAATCTCTTGACAAGATTTCTAGTATACTTTGCTTGGCTGATGTAAATTTCAAAATCCATTTGCTTCACCTGTAATCCCAAGAAATAAGTTAGTTCACCAACCATACTCATTTCAAACATCTTATTCATTTCATCTGCAAAAGATTGAGAAGAGAATCATTAGTAGCACCAAAAACAATATCATCAACATAAATTTAAGCAACTACAAAAAAATTCTTATCCTTTCGTATGAAGAGAGTAGTATTTGCAAATCCTCTTTTAAATCTATGCTCAGTGAGATATGCAATTAACCTATCATACCAAGCCCTAGGAGCTTGTTTTAAACCATAGAGTGCTCTCTTTAGCTTGTAGACATCATCTGGTCTGTGAGGATCAACAAAACCCTTTGGTTGTTCAACATATAGCTTTTCTTGCAACATCCCATTCAAGAATGCACTCTTGACATCCATTTGATACAACTTGAAGTTCAAATGACTTGCGATGGCGAATAGTATCCTAATGGATTCCAGTCTTGCTACCGGTGCAAAAGTCTCATCAAAATCATTGCCTTTCACTTGTGTGTATCCTTGAGCAACAAGTCTTGATTTGTTTCTAATGACAATATCATTTTCATTCGACTTGTTTTTAAAAATCCACTTAGTTCCAATTGTTGGGGTTAATGCCCTAAAATCCAATTTATTGGCATGTCATAAATAATTAAATTGTTTAATTATATGAGACCATCTATAAATGAACTAATGGGACATTATCTTAGTCCATGAGATGCATTGTATGTGATTTATGTGATTTAGTCACAGAAGATGTAAATCACAAGTTCCTTGTAAACTAAAAAATGTAGTTCGTAGTCGGTGATGAAATTGGGCGTTTCATCTGCAAATACTATAACATATCAATTAAGATGATTTGTCTTGATCATGGAAATGGAGATTTCTAGTTGGTATGTTGATCTGTTTTAAGAGTTAAGACATATTGAACTGGACCACTGTGAGATTTATGATTCTCCTAACGACTGTCAAATGAATAATAAATCTCACGACTTCTATT
>NC_134018.1:25058334-25095834 GCF_040712315.1 Castanea sativa
TTTCAGACTAAATCTACCTGAATTTAGGACTTTTATTATTTAGTACGTTTTTTAGGTATTTTCCTTGTTTTTAGGTGCATTTAATGCTTTTTAAGTCAAATTTGATTCCTGATATGGTAAGGTATCAATTAGGAGTTATTTTAGAATATATTTTCTTGTCTGTCAAGTTTTATGGAGCCCTTAAATAAGCCTTGAAGTCTGTAAACGTTTTTCATATAGATTATTGAATAAAAATCAGAAAAGGTGAGGCTTTGCTCTTCTTTTAGTTCTTCAAGAACTGTGAACTTATCGGGGATTCTTCCTTGTGGCATTCAAACTTTATAACTTCGGTTCATGATTCTTTATAATCATTGGGCCAAGGTCAACTTATACCTTTGGTTCGCGTTTCGATTATAAACGTTGGGTCAGGGTTTCTATCAAAAATCTGAATTTTAGCTTTCTTGGGCAAATATTCCAATATTTTTGTTGGGTCTCAAAGCGTGTCGATTGAGGTTCGTATCAGTGTTTTTTCATACAAGGAATGAAATGGTTGGTATGTGAGTGTTGGACACTCTCCTATTCTCTCATTGGAAACTGATTGAGAGACCACACATCTTGGGCATTAAATGGAATTGGAGTGAAGATTAAAAGTCTTCGAAAGTGTTTCTGATCTTCGGTTTTGAATTTCACCGCGCCAAGGTACGCTTTCTTGTTGTCTAATTCTAAAACTTACATAGTGCATGTTATCAATTGCAAATGAAGTAGATCCATGAATTTTTTCCGCTGCACATGTTTGTATGAGATACAAATACGTATTTTCCATGCATTTTTCCAACACCAATCACATTTACTCCCTTTGGTCTAGGAACTAATTCCCATACATCATTCCGAACAAATTGATGAAGTTCTTCATGCATAGAATTAGCCCAATCAGCATCTTGAAGTGCTTCATCCACCTTTTTCAGTTCAAATTGGGATAGATAGCATGAGTGAGTAATTACATTCAAGGTTTTGGATCTCAATCTCATGTTATCATTTAGACTACCTAGTATTTTTGTGGCAGGGTGATTTAACTTTACTTTAGAAGATGGACCTTTGACTAGAGATGTGGAGGTACCTTTTTGTTCAGTTGAAGAACTAGGTTCACTTTGTTCTTGTGGAGTTTCACGAATCAGTGTGGATGGTTCTGAACATGATGGTGCTGAAACAGCATCATTTAACAACATTAGCTCTTCATCAAGGAATAGAGTCATCAACCTCCATAGTCTTTTCTTGAACCGAAGGAGTGTTTTCTGAATGAGTTTTAGAACCTAGTTCATCATTGATCATAACATTTTGAAGATTCCATGATTGTTTTAGTTCTCAAATTGTATACTCTGTATACTCTACTAGTAGAAGAGTAGCCTAGAAAGTATCCATTGTCGCTCTTTGCATCAAACTTTTTTAGATTCTCCCTATCATGCAAAACATAACAATCACTGTCAAATTGTTGGAAAATTTGGTTTTTTATCTCATACAAAACACACAGTGGAAGCAAAACAAACATGGATCTATTTCATTCATGATTGATAACATGCACTATTTAAATTTCAGAAATTAAGAACAAGATAGCATACCTTGGTGTGGGGAAATTCAAAACAAAAGATTAGAAGTACTTGGGAACACTTTTAATCTTCACTCCAATTCCACTTTACTCCTAAGAAGTGTGGTCTCTCAATCAGTTTCCAAGGGAGAATAATTGGGTGGCTTCACTCACACATACACACCATTTCACAATGATGTCTCTCTTTTCTCCAATTAAAAAATTCTGTATGTTTCTCCCTTTATAACTAACTGATTATCTAAGTACGCTAGCCTATTGGGCCTTTCCAATTGGGCTTTAGTGTGTGGTTTGGAGTGGGACCAAAAGGGACCAATAAGACACTAGCTCCAATGGGTTTTGGGCTTTTCTGTCAACTTTTGACAAATCCAAAGTTACCATTAAGTATATTTAATACCACTATATAAATATAATTGCACTCTAGGCCTTATTAATAAATTATATCCCATGAAATATCCATAGTGAACAAAGTCATAATGAACTGTCACTTTGTGAACAACTATTTTATCCTTGAGTACCTGGTTTAATATTTTATTTATTCAAATTTATTGAAATCCAATTTCAATAAATATAATCTTTAGTAAATCCTTACTAAAGTGGGTGCCCTGAATAACCAGTTCCCATTAAACTTATCTCAAGGGGATATTTCGTGTCTCTATAAAAAGAGATTATGGATTTCATCTTGAGAATATGTGTTCCCTTAACACTACGTGTGGTTACCCAACATACTAAGGTTTTGACCGTAAATATTAGATCTCACTCCTGATATATCAAAGTAACCTACATTTCATGATTGGGTTCACTATCCTCTCAGGATTAAGAGTTTATATAATTAGAAGTCGTGAGATTAATTATTCAGGTGATAGTTGTTGATTGAATAATTAATCTCACAACTGTTTAGTTCAATATGTCTTAATTCTTAAGACACATCAACATATCAACTAGAAGTCTCTACTTCCATGATCAAGACAAACCATCTTAGTTAATGTGTTATAGTCTTCGCAGATGAAACGCCCAATTTCATTACTGACTACGAACTATATTTTGAGTTTACAAGGAACTTGTGATTTATATCTTCTATGACTAAATCACATAAATCACATACAATGCATCTCAAGGACTATGATAATGTCCCATTAGTTCATAAATAGATAGTCTCATATAATTAAATAATTTAATTATTTATGACATGCCAATAAATTGGATTTTAGGGCATAAATCCCAATACAAATATCCTGAAGTATTTGACATCAGGCTTCTTTCCTTTCTAGAGTTCATAGGTAGTTTTCTTGGAATCAGGTTTGAAATACACCCGATTGAGTGTATGGCAAGTAGTGTTAACTGCTTCTCCCCAAAAGGACTTGGGAATCTTCTTGTTATGTAGCATGACACGAGTCATCTCTTGAACAAACCTGTTCTTCCATTCCACTATTCCATTCTGTTGTGGTGTCTTGGGTGAAGAGAACTCTTGATGTGTGCCTTGATCATTGTAGAAGGTAACCAATTTTGTATTTTTAAATTCTCTTCCATGATCACTTTTAACCCTGGCTATCATAGTACCTTTCTCAACTTGCAATTTCTTGCACATGTGTATCATCTTTTCAGGAGCCTCGGCTTTATCTCTCAAAAGCACAACCTATGTATACCTAGTGAAATCATCCACAACAACTAGAATATATTTCTTTCCACCTAAACTTTGAACTCTGGTAGGGCCCATGAGATCAATGTGCAACAACTCTAAGGTCTCGAAGTTTGAACTTCTGTTATAGACGGATGCTTGGACTTCACTTGTTTACCCATCTGACATGGTCCACATATGCACTTTTCTATCTTCTCAAACTTGGGCAACCCAATCACTGCATCACACTTGGAAATCTTTTCTAATTGCTTATAACTTGCATGTCCCAACCGTTGATGCCATAAGTCTACTTGATTGATCTTTGCACTGAAACACTTGTTGCTTATGCTTGGGGTTATACCATAATAGTTGCCAGCAGTTCTAGTACCAACACATTTACAGTCACCTCCTCCATCAAGTATCTCACATTTGTACTTGGTAAAGAGAGCATTCAGTCCATTGTCACAAATCTGACTGATGCTGAGTAAGTTAGCCTTCAGTCCATCAATATACCAGACATCTTCAAATACCGGCAACCCTGGAATCTCCACAGTTCCAATGCCTCTAATCACATATTTGCTTCCATCTCCAAACGTGACTATCCTAATCTTTCCTTCAAAAAGTGTCTTGAATAAAACTTTATTTCCTGTCATATGCCTGGAACAACCACTATCCAAATACCAAAGACAAGAATCATGTGCCTTTAAGGCGATTAAAGCAGTAAAACACACATAATTATCATTGCATGTAATTATACCAAGATTTTCAAGGAAAGACTAAACACATGCAACAAGTGACACAAACCAAAAGTAAATAAATTGAAGTTTTAGAAATAAGAACTTCAAAGAATCCATGATAATAGGGGTCAAGGATCAACTCTTAGATCAAAGGATCTAAACACTAGAGCTAACCCGCTCTGATACCATTTGTACGTTTTTAGACCCCTTAAAACACAAGTTGTTTAACCTAGTTATTTAGCCAAGTGATTAACTTAGGTAAATTATTCAGATTTAGGTTAAAACAATAGCAATCATATCATGTATTAAAGCAGCGAAAAATATAGAACACAACAATATGGTAACCCAGGAAAACCAAACTGGTAAAAAAACTGGGGAGGATTTAACCTAGCTATCCTCAAGGTAAAATAGATCCACTATGAAAGAATTGAAGTTTTACAATAGCAACTTAGACCACTAACATCCAATTGCTACCTCAAGTAGAAAACCTACTACCATGACCACGTGACAGCTCCAAGTCCACGGACTACTTCTTTCTCAGATTCACAGTATCCACAAGTATACCACTTGTTATTCTTGAAGCTCTTTATGCAGCAACTGAAACGATCACCAAGCTCTCGACATCAATCTCGATCTTGATAACCCTAAGTGTGTATGAAGGCAAACACGTCTAGATCTCACAAGAAATTCATACACACAACATAAACAACAACCATAAAAATGTGGCTAGGGTTTTTCCTTTTATACTTAAGGCAAAACATAAAACCCTACACGTCATATGGGCTTGTGCTGAGTTGTAAATTCTGCAGAAAAAACATTTGCACTAGCTTCGATCGATCGAGTCTAATTTTTGATCGATCGAGTCTTGCAGAAAGTGAATAGTAATTTTATGCAATTACTTGATTCCAACTTTACATTAAACATACTTTGAGCAGCCTAAATCTAGACTCTAAGTTTTGATCATGGTTTGCCAACATTACACATTGAAGTTCTAATAAATTCAGATCTAGTACAAAACTTTTGTCCCTAGACTCTACAATCCCAGTAGATGAACTTACAATAGAAACCTTCTACCGCTTCAGAACCTCTGAACTCTCTAGTATATGAACACCACCAATGATGCATAGATCCTAGTATGTGACTAACTTTAGCAACTTGAAGAAGATGTTGTTGACTGCAAAGTTCTTCATTTCATCAACAATGAAGATCAAGAAGCATTTTGTTACAAAACTCTAAGGCGCGAAGATGCAGTAACTTTTTGTAGAGAGAATAAGGCACTAGGTCACTTTCTACATGTGTTCTCTATGTATTGCAGCCTTTAAAATAAGCGTTATATATGTATAGGGTTGTGAGAAAATAAATCCTACACATACATGTCAGCATGAGTTGAAAATCAGTTCTGAAAATTTTGATTACGTAGATCTCGACAAATTCAGCTTCTATCGAGCTACTGTCGGGCTTCGTTCTTAAGTTTCAATAGATACTGTTTCTGTCGAGCTTTAATGAACAAATTTTCTTCACTTGTTTCTTAGTCCAATCTTCATGGCTTTAATACTTGGCTTGAATAATATGTTTCTTGAAGTACTAAACCCATAGATCTACCCAATTACAAGTAAAATATATCCTTAATAATCTCCCCCTTTGGCAATCCGTGACAAAACCACAACAAACTAATGAATCATGAGAGAAGTCTTAAATCACTAGACTCATAACCACTTGATGGATTACAAAAAAATCTAACCCTACTAAAAACTCTTGAAAAACTTTGCAAGAAAAGAGTTCATGACACGGTAGACTTTCACAACCAATCTTTCTAAAACACTTAAACAAGACTCATCTAGGCATTATGTGTGAAACAGAAATAAAAGTTGCATACATAAAGAAACACGTGTATAAAGAGAGAAAAGAAACAATATATGTAGAGGTAGATGAAGAAAACATACATCATCATTATATAAAAAAAAAAATAAAGTACAATGTATGTAATAAAATGGTCATAAGACCGGTGTACAAGAAGCTAAAAGAAACTCCTATAACAACAACGGAGGTAAACACTCCCCCTAATAAGATGAAACATAACTCCCCCTTATAGAGGCATGTATTTCTCCCCCTAACATGTAGAATCTTAAAAAGAAACCACATTTTCTCCTCCTTTTTGTCATGATTGACAAAGGGTACAAGAAGCTATAAAGCTTCACTCGAGAAACATAAATATGATCAAAGATGATCAAGGGGGCACAGGGAATCCATATGAATGCATGAATGTAATGAAACAAGATGCTATGAATGACAAGATAATAGAAAGATGCAAAACATGTGAAAAACAATGCATGCAAGAGGGTCTCGACAGATCGAGAAACTGTCGAGCTATTATCGAGCTGGCAGAGAGCACATAAAATTAACTTGATAGACCGAGATATGTGTCGAGAAGCTACCCATAAATCTCGATGGATTGAGAATTTGTTGAGAATGTATCGAGCAGATAGAGAGCACAGAAATTTGACTCGATGGATCGACCTAGCTGTCAAGAAGCTATCGAGGTCAAATCTAGAAATCTTGATAAAAAAAACTTGTGTCGAGCAGCTGTCGAGAAGGTATCGAGCAGCTATCGAGAAGGTATCGAGCAGCTATCGAGAAGACAGAAGCAAGGTTTTCCAAGGGAGGAAAACACACAAATTTCTATGTGAAAACATAAATTTGTGTGAAAACATAACAAATGTGCACAAATTTCTCATATTATGACGATTTGAGATATGAGACCATCTAATACACTCACACACAATCATAACTGTTTGATGGGGACTATTACCTTTGAGGTACATTCTATAACTCTCACATCTCCTAGAAACACACTTTCAATCATATTAAAAGCAATTTGATTCTTTTTTCTTTTATTTTTCTTTGCATGTTTTCTTTTTAAACATATCATGTATGAGCATATAAGAAAGAACAGAAATACCCAATTATGTAAGCCAAAACATCACAATTTTGTTATGCCGAAGCCCACAGATGTTATACATGATTAGTGGGTTTTAGTGGTAAGATTGTTATTTATGCATTTCTCTTAAGATTTTCTAGTCCTTCCCGCAAAAAAGAATGATATGAGTATGAGATATAAGAGACAATCTTAATCGTACTCATCACAACCATGAGCCACAAAGCTCACTTGCTTAGTTGTGTATAAAGATGCTCATCTAAGCTACAAGAGATACAAAGTTTAGAAACTTTGTTTCAGTGGTCATCCAAGGTACACAAGTACCAATATACATAAACACACACTGTTTTTGTATTTTTTTTTTTTTTTTTTCCTTTTTTTATTTTGAAAAAAAACAAATTAAAAATTAAAAAACCAAACAAAAACAGACAAACAACATGAAAGCATGAAGATAGATACAGATGCATGAAAGCATAATTCCAAAAATAGATAAGAAATCAAGCAAGAAAGTCCCACTTTAGATAGAAAGAAATAAAGTAAAGGACAGATAGAAATGACAATTAAGTTTTAGGCTCATTTCTCATCCACACAGCACGAGTCTTTGGCTGTGAAGATGAAAAGATACATTTCCTAGTATGTCTACTAAAGGACATGGATGAATTAGAATTCTCCTGAAATTGAGTTAAAAAGCTCAAAGCTTTTAATAAAGAGCCAAACAAAGGTGTTGAATCTTGAGAGGGAACCTGTAACCGTTTGGACACTTGCTTATGAGGATACAAATTAAAGCAATTAGGATGAATGTGTCCAGAAACACCACAATGGTGACAAACATGAGTAGTTTTTAAACTACTAGACTTCCTACAGTGAGTTCTAACAAAGGATTTAGAATTAGACAAATCAATTTTGGATTTTATACCTTTATCACTTTTCTCAGATTGGGGCACAAAGACAATCTTTAATCTAGAAGCCGTGGGAGAGGAGGGGCTGGAGGAAATAGCATATCCTAAGCCATCTTATCAAAACTAGGCTTTTGAGCACTTAATACCTCATCAAGCTTTGCACTAGACATCCTCTCTATTTGAGTTCAAGCTTAACTAAGCTCAACCTTGAGATTCTTGACCTTCTCTTCTAATGAGGTGTTCTCCACAACAAGAGTCTCAACTAACCTTGTAGTCTCATCTAGTTTGACTAACAGTTCAATTTTTTCAGTTTTTACCTCATTAAGCTCTTTTCTATAAAGATGAAAAGTCTTTTTAGAATTTATAAATTCAGTGCATAGCTTATCATAGGCTTCCTGAAGGGTCAACTTCTTGCGTACTTCATCATCAGAAGAATCCTCACTATCATTAGCACTCTCCACAATCTCCTTATCAGCTGTGGCAGCAAAAGCCATATAATGACCACATTCATCCTTATACTCATCAGAAAGATCACTCTCAGAATCACACGAGGTAGCAACCAACACTTTAGCTCTTGAATTCTTGGTATTTTCCTTCATAAGATAGTTTGAGCACTCTATCTTCATATGACCAAAACCTTTGCACTCATGGCACTAGATGAGGGGTTTCTCATTCTTACCCTTCCTAGAGGATTCAGATTTCCTAGGGGCTTTGTTCTTATCCTTCTTTCCTATATTGGAGAAGCTTGATAATTTCATTAGCTATGAAGGTTAAGTCCTCATCTTTATCTTCATCTTCAGAGCCATCACTCTCTTCCTCTATACCTTTAAGAGCCATGTTCTTACTCTTTCCACCTTTTCCCATTTTACCTAATTCTATCTCATAGGTTTGAAGATTCCCTACAAGCTCAGTCAAAGGAATTTGATTAATGGCATTCACTTCTTCAATGACAGTGATCTTGGCATGGAGTCTTTTACGTAAGGACTTAAGGATTTTCCTAACAATTTTGGATTCTGCTATAGATTCTCCAAGATTGAAGGCAGAATTCACAATATCCTTGAGTTTAGCATAGAACTCATCAAAGGTCTCATCCTCCTCCATCCTTATTTCTTCAAAATTATTAATGAGTCTTTGAAGCTTAACGGTCTTCACTGCCTTGGTACCTTCATAGGTGGTCTTAAAGCCCTGCTGTTGAAATTTGCCGCTTTGATCTTTGCTTCATCCTAATTCACTAGCACTTCCTTTGGCTTAACCCAGTCGACTTCAACAACTTGCCATACTTTTTCATCAGGAGCCTACAAAAAAGCTTTCATACGAAATTTATAGTATGCATAGTTAGTACCATCAAACAAAAGGAGGAATCAAAAGAGATTGTCCACAATCCATGATAATGAGGGTTAAGGATCACACTCAGGAAATTAATCTAATTAGAGTGTACCTGCTCTGATACCACTTGTTGGAAAATTTAGACCCGGTTGATAGAATTAACAAGTTTTATACCTAAGTTGTTAATTAGATTTATTATGAATAAATTTTGTTCAAACACACAAACATCAATATCATGCACAGTGGAAAAGTAAATAAGATAAGATAAGATGACTCAAGAAAACCAATGAAACAAACTCGTTTCACAGTAAAAAACATGGGGGAAACCTTCCCAAAAAGCAATTCACTATAATAAAAAGAATTTTAAGATCTAGTACAAAACCTTTGTCCTTAAACTCTACAATCCCAGTAGATGAACTTACAACAGAAACCTTCTACCGCTTTAGAAGATCTGAACTCTCTAGTATATGAACGCCACTAATGATGTACGGATCCCAGTACGTGACTAACTCTAGCAACTTAAAGAAGATATTGTTCGCTGCAAAGTTCTTCACTTTATCAACAATGAAGATCAAAAAGCACTTGGTTACAAAACCCTAAGGCGTAAAGATGCAGTAACTTCTTGTAGAGAGAATAAGGCATTAGATCACTTTCTGCATGTGCTCTCTATGTATAACGATCTTTGAAATAAGCCTTATATATGTCTAAGGTTGTGAGAAAAGAAACCATACACATACATGTTAGTATGAGCTGAAAATCAGATTTGGAAATTCTAATTTCGTATGTCTCGATAGATTCAGCTTCTATCGAGCTTCGTTTTTAAGTCTCGATAGATATTGTTTCTGTTGAGATATCTGTCGAGCTTTAATGAGCAACTTTTTTATACTTGTTTCTTGGTCCAATCTTCATGACTTTAATATTTGGTTTGAACATGCTTTTTGAAGTACTAAACCCGTCCAAGATCTACCCAATTATAAATAAAGTGCATTTTGTCAAAAGATTAATCAATTACATAAAATATGTTCTTAACAAAATTCAAAACTCAAATTCCCAACAAAATTTGAGGCCAAAAAAAATACACTCCCTAAAAGGCATTTGGGGAGGTGTGTTTCTCAAACGAAAACTCCAACGTCCACATATAGTGGGAAGGTTCTGATTCTTCTAAAGAAGAAAAGAAGTGCTACCCAAAGCACAATGTTCAAGAAAATAGAGAAAAGTGTTTGCCAATCTGTTATTATGTATCGGGAATCTATAAGGGAGGACTGTTTGAGGAAGTTCTTTCTCTCCATCTTGTTTGTACGGATAATGTCTAATTCTTGGCTTTTTTTTTTTTTTTGGTCCTAATTCTTTGTTAACAGTATACAATTTTACTAATTTAATGGCTTTCCAAACTCATCATGACTGTTTGATGAAGTTCTTTCTCGCCGCCTTGGTCACAATTTAATGTTCATGAAATTCAGATGCACCCTGTCACATCAAAGACTCGATGGAGTCCTCCTGGAAGATTGGTTTGGGTTCTCCGATTATGAAAGCTCAGACGCAAACAACAAAATGGTACCATTAGAACACTGTTTATTGTCATAATCATGGCTTTCCTTAGCCACTGAACAAAAGCCTTGCTCCAATAAGTGAAAACAACATGAGTATTGGGTAGTGTAGCGTCGACAAAGATGAAGATCGTGGTCTTTTACCTAAATTGAGTGCATCAATGCTCTTGGAATTTACATGGAAAAGAAAGGATAAGCTTTCTCGCATGTATTTGCACTTATGGAGTGAAGGGCCCCATTTTGATGTACGAGTGCCAGTGAAGGTATTGGATCTCCTTTCTTAGGGCAAAGAAAATTCGAGTGCCTGACAAAAGGCGGCCACGCATCCTTTTATAGATGCTCGGGGGATCAAGATCCCATGCGGTATCTTGCTTAGTTATTGAGCAGGGTGGCAATATTTATGGATGATTGAAAATAAAAGTAAAAAATGTTAAGATGACGACAACAACAATAAAAAGAGAAGGTTAAATGCAAAATTCATCAACTGTTGCAGTTAACTCCGTTAACTTGTCATCAACTGTTGCAGTTAAGACCCTCTAAAAAAAATTGTTTTGGCCTTAATTTAATATTTAATTATTTATTTCTTGATTTAAAGAAAGCCAGAAATTTAAAACTAAAAAAAAAAAAAAAAAATCCCAAACGGTGTGGTCCCCTCCCCTGTATCAACTAAACACAAACTAAATAGCCAAGTTGAATCCAGTGGCGGCTCTAGAAATTTTTTCCAGATTATTTCTCAACAAGTATAAATTACACGATCTAATAAAAAGAAAATTTTATATATTGACAAAAAAAAAAAACACGTAAATACATAAAATTTACAATTGCCTTCTACGAGTTTTCATTTTTTGAAATCGTCGCATGATAGTCTTATTATCAATGCTACAAGCTACATCTTTTTCAATATACACAACCAAGCAATCATTCATCCATTGATCTCCCGTTCGATTGCGCAGTTCATTCTTTATATATTTCATTACTGAAAAACTTATTTCTACTGTTGCAGTAGCAATAGGAAGGGTCAAAGCTAACTTCACAAACAAATAGACTAATGGATAAGTCTCATGCTTTCTTGTGCTCACTAACTTTTCAGCAAGTTCAATAACTCCTTAAAGCTCTAAAAACAAGTTATTGTTGCGTATATTAAAAATGAAATTCTGAAGCTGAGAGTCAAGTGCCAAGATATCTGTCCCAAGAAAATCAGATGGATAGAACTTTGCTAGATGTATTAACTTTTCCTTATCAAAAGCCACAAACGAATTACTTGGATTCAAGCAAGCCATACAAAGTAGCAAATCGGTATTCGCCTCTGAAAACAGTTGTTAAGCTCTTGAAGTTGCATATCTATGACTGTGTAGAATAGCTTAACATGATAATGATGTAAATTTGTATTTTGTTGGGTGTTGCGTCGTGGCCTCCCACTAACTACAAATATTTCATCCATGTTCAAGATAGGAATATCATGTGTGGCACAAAATGAAGACACTTCAGTCAATAAAGATATTCATTCATCATCTCTCATCACTTGCAGTCGTTGCTTAGACACTTTAACAAGATCCATAGCATTACTATATCTTGATTCTTGGTTTTTTTTTTTTTTTTTTTTTTTTGCAATGCTATTGACAACTCATTTGTGATCCTTAAAATGTTTTTCATCAAGTGTAGAGCAAAAACAAATTCAAAAGATAGAATTGACCTCATAATAGATCGAGCTTCAACTTTTTGATCGGAGATGCCATCTTCTTCAATAATCTCAAGTACATCAACAACAGCAGAGAACATCAAAATCAAGTTGAGAATAGTCCCATAATATGATCCCCAACGTGTATCACCAGGATGTTTAAGATTTGTCTCTTGATTTAAACCTTGCCCACTTCTACGTACACCCTTCTCTAAATCTTCTTTAATTTTGGCAAATTATGCATCTCGAAGAGCATCTCGTCTCTTACAAGAGCCTCCAACAACAGTTACTAAATTACTAACCACATAAAAAAAATTTAGCAATGTTAATGTGATTTTTAGCAAACGCAACAAGTGTCAATTGAAGTTGATGAGCAAAACAATAGACATAAAATGCTGACTTATTCTCTTTCAAAATTAAAGTTTTGAGACCATTGATATCACCTTGCATATTACCAGCTCCGTCATAACCTTACCCACGTAATCTCGATAAACTCAAATTATGTTCACAAAGTAAACATTCAATAGCACATTTGAGTGACAAAGCGGTGGTACTTGCTACATGTACAATACCAAGGAACCGCTCTATAATAATTTCTTTTTTGTTCACATAAGGAAGAACGAGGGCCATTTGTTCTTTCACTGAGATATCATGTGACTCATCAACTAATATTGAAATGAGCTCATTGTCAAGATCTTCGATGATGGCTTTGGATGTTTCACGTGCAATTGCATTCACAATGTCTTTTTGAATATCATGATGGATAAGCTTCCAATTTTTCCAAGTTTTTTGCAACACTTCATTGATAGATTCATTGTGATCTCCCAAAAATTGTAGAGGCTCAAGGAAATTTCCTTTATCACTTGAACCTTGAGATTCATCGTGACCACGAAAAGCTAATCCCCGGCATAAAAAGAATCTTATGCAATCAACCATTGCATTTAATTGAACCCGATATTCAGCTTTATCTTGATTTAATTGCTTAACCAAAACACTTTGCATGTGTTGCTTTTCCTTCAGTAGATCTTCACTTTTCTTGACAGCTTGGTTATGAGCACTATTAACTCCTCCAACATGGGAATCTAACTTCACAAGCTGATTCCAAAGTTTGAATCCCTTCGTTACAAAAGTGTCACATCCTCCTTACTTACCAACATCTTGCCCAAATAGGTAGCAATAAAAACAAAATGTTGCATCCTTGACTATACTATATTCCAACCAATTTCTATGTACATACCATTCGGCTCTAAATCGACGGGGCTTTCCAGAAAAATATGATACAGGGTAATCATAAGGAGGTTGACAAAGGCCTTTTCCTAAATAATATCGTCTTATTTCACCATGATTATTAGGATGATAAGATGATATCTTTTCTCGTAGCCCAGGATCTGAAGGAAGATTTTTTAAGTTAAAGTCAACATGAATTCGCTTAGAAGATGAAGATGAACCTTGCACAGGAGATGAATCTTGGGTACGTGGTTTTCTTATCAAGTATTTGTCCATAATTCTAGCAAAAGAATAAATAATAAACTTTTATAAGTTTATTTGAAATATTAATAAAATTATTAATTATTGTTGTTTAGTTGTTTCATTAATTTTTTTGTCTTTTATAAACTATAATTTGCTATATTATTGTTTCATTAATTATAAAATTATTAATTGTTGTTTAGCTTAACATAATTTAATTTGTTTGTCTTTTATAATGTATTGGTTAAATAAATTATTAATTATTGTTTATTAATTGTTTTTTTCAATTAATTATTGATTAATTAAATTATTGTTTATTAGTTGCACATTACACTAAAAAAGTTAGTCATGTACACATTACACATTCCATGTGCTGATGTGCACATTACACTACTTAACAGACAAGCCTGCCAATCAGAAAATTTCATAATCACAATTTCACAAATCACAATAACATTACACTAGAAGGCTATTAATATCTCACCAAACAGTCCAACACCAACACCAACACACACCAACTAACGGATAAGAATGAAGATAAAGCCAAAATGCCAAATTCAAAAAGTCAAAAAATTATTAAAGTTAAAGCTCCACTCACTGAGTGCTTCAGCCAATCACTTTTTTTTTTTTTTTTTGAAAGGTGCTTCTGCCAATCACAGTTCACTAGTTCAGATAAAGACTAAAGATAATAGAGAGAGAGAGAGAGAGACTTTGAGAGAGTCAGAGAGAAAAAGAGAGACAAATACCTGTGTGATGGCGACGATGTGTGAGTGTGACGGCGATGATGAGCGACTACGACTGGAACTGGGCCAATCTCCGTCTCTGATGCGATAAGGCCAGGGGCGACGATGTTCGATGAGCGATTGCGCTGGAGCTGGGCTGATCTCCGATGCGATGAGGGGTGACTGGACCGATCTAACTTCTAAGGGGAGGCGCCGTTGCTCTGTTTTTTCTTTTTAGGTTTGCTTTAGCTTTAGTGATTATTAATATTTATTTTTTTTTTTTGAGAAAAGCTTTAGTGATTTCTGATGTACTGAACTACTGATTTGAGGTTTTTGATCTGTATTGGGGTTTTTTTTTTTTTTTTTGATAAACCGTGGGTTTGCTTCCTCTGTAATCTGTTGGGCTTGCCGTGGGCTTGATGTTAGGCTTGCCAATTGCCGTCCGTTTTTTTTTTGGGCTTTTTTTTTTTTTTTTTGCTTGAAAGTAGAACAAATATATATATATATATAATTTGACGGTATTCCTAATTTTGATTGAAGGTGTTCCTATTTTTTTTTTTAAAGGTACAAAAAAAATTATTATATATAATATTTTTTTCAAGTCAGGGTGTTCCTAGGAACATCCTGAGCATAACGTGGCGCCGCCACTGGTTGAATCTACTATTAAATTGGAGTTTTCTGGATTTGGTTGAGTTGATAGACTTAATTGTTGTTATTGGATTGATTATTTGTAGATAGCTTAATAATATAATGAACCTAAGTCGTGAAGAACTAATCGATGACTTAGAAGCAGATGACATAGAAAGGCAACCCTTGAGAGACACTCCTCTCAGGGAACGTCGTGTCTACCGGACCCATTATCAGGGTATGGTGAGACGGAAAGCTCAAATATTTGATGGATATAGGAACTTCTATATAAGGAATGGGATCTGGCAAAAGTAGAGGTAATGAGTTTTGTTCGTACCATGTAGAACTCCCAAAAGGAAATGAGAAAATTTTATAAATTTTGAAACTCCCAAGACATTCTTTCACTTTTCAACTTGGCTATTTGGTTTGTGTTCTGCTAATATGGGGGACATCGTTTGGGATTTTGGTTTTTTTTTTTTTTTTTTTTCCTAATTTTTTAAAAAAATTAAGAAATAAATAATAAAATAAATATTAAATAAAGTATTAAATTAAGGCCAAAAAAGCGTTGTTTTGAAACTCCCAAGACATTCTTTCACTTTTCAACTTGGCTATATGGTTTGTGTTATGCTAATATGGGGGACATCGTTTGGGATTTTGGTTTTTTTTTTTCTTAATTTCTATTTTTTTTAAAAAAATTAAGAAATAAATAATAAAATAAATATTAAATTACAGTATTAAATCAAGGCCAAAAAAGCGTTGTTTTGGGGTCTTAATGGCAGCAATGGGTTCAAGGTAAATAGAGGACTAGATTGAGAAGTTTTGAAATTTAGAGAAGTGAAATGAACGAATGCAAAATTATACTAAAATGAAAAGTAATGAAATTTAGAGAATAAGTTTTGCATTTTGTCAAAAAAAAAAAAAAAAAACTTTTTTTTGAGCAAATCCAAAAAGAACTTTACCTTTTAGTTTTTGGGTTATGCTAACGAGTGCTTTTAAGATAATCGTTAATAATCCATTTAAAAAAAAATTTTTGATACCACTTTTATAGGAAATGAAAAAAGCTGTCAAAACATTAATTTTTTTTTCCCATAAAAACCCCTTTAAATGAATTATTAGCTATTGCTCTAAGGGCATCCATTAGCATTTCCCTTAATTTTTTGCCTTTTAACTTTTTGATCTTATTGGATAGTTAAAGAAGAGAAAAATGATCTTTTATAACTTTGGTCTCAGCCATCCATAAGGAATTGCATCTAGGGATGGCCATACCTATTGGGTAATGGATATCTAACCCTATCAATCCAAATGTTCCAGGTAATACCCGGTTCTTCATGAGTAGAACTTAACCGGGTAGGGTATGGATATTACTCGAATTGTTTGGGTAGGGTATGAATATTATCCAAACCCAACTCGTATTAAAAAAAATCTCTCTCACTGTCACTCACACTCTCTGATGACAAACCACAACAACAACAGCAATCACAATAATTACTTGGAGGATAGATTCAACGGAAGAGATTTCCTATTGAATTGGTCGAACTTGTTTGGATTCGAACGGAATTTAGCGTCGGAGAGGATGGTGATGGAGCCGGCAACAACATCACCATGGCGGTATAGAAGAGGAAATTTTTGGAGCAAACGACCATCGCCTTTTGGATCCATAACAAAACCTAGAGTTTTCTCATTCCACTACTACAGAGGAATGAAATCGTTGTTTTTTCGACGAAGATGATTCTTCCCGTTATCAAAAAGATTCGCCGGCTCCAACAATGGTGTCAGAGGCGGATCATCAAGAAGAACGAAATCAATGACGAGCCCTATGTTCATGAGATCGTCAGTGGCCATTGCCAGAACAGTAGCGTTCTCGTCAAGCTAGTTACGATGTTGAGATCCTGAGGCGCTACTGTCACTGGACAGATTCAACAGGAGGTAAAGCTATTGGTTAGTTTTTAAGTTAAAATGTTTTTGATTTAAAAAAAAATTAAATTAAATGGGTTTCGGGTAGGGTATGGATATTCATGAATAATATATCGGGGTAAGATTCGGGTATGGATACTAATGGGTATTGATATTCAGATATCCATGGGCAAACTTTTCGGGTAGGGTATGGGTATACCCGATCCATGCCCTAACCATGGTCATCCCTAATTCGATCCCGTGTTGAATGACTAGAAGGGGCTCCCCTCTTTAAAATCTTTTTTGCGAATATTTAGTCTGATGTGAGCCATGTGACATTAAAAAAAATAAAAAGAAATCTAATTGTATTAATAAAAATTCATGTAAATTACATAAAATTAAATAAATTTTGCATGTTGTGCATCTAATTAACTAAAAATTAAAAGGACTTTGAAGGTTTAAATAGGAGGGGAACCCACTCTGGGCACACGAGTGGACAACAAGGGATGTGGTGAGCAGCTAGCATATTGTATGAAACAAAAGCTGAACTTACGCAAGATCCTCTTGCTCAAATTTACTGTTTGTCATTAATTCTAGGGTGATTCCCAAAACTCAATTTCAGAAATTTTGTGAGCTCCTACAAAGTACAAATATTGATTTGGAAGTTGTAAATATAGTTAGGGACATTACCAACTAGGTAGAGTGTGGGATTTTTGTTATACTCCTAGAGAGTAAAGCGTCCAACTTGATGACCCATAATTTGGCAGCCTAGGATGCTCATTGTTGTTCTTGTGCGGATCACCCACCCCCCATCTCCTCTACTTTCTGAAGAAGCCTCCTCCACTTTCTTGGGTTCTCTCTAAAGAATGATATGGGTTGGTCTCACTCTCTCTTGAGCAATTGTATTCTTGTCTTCTATTAATATATGGTTATTTATTCCAAATATATATATATATATATACACACACACACGGAACTATGAGAATGTAAGAAAGTACCATGAAACAAAGGCTAACACACAATCAAGACCCCTTGTACCCAAAGCAAAAATCGCTAGGCTTGCAGACTTGCAGTAGAAAAGGCAGCAGAATTAGGGTATAAGCATCTGATTTGCAAAGGAGACAAGCTAAATGTGATTTTTTTTTTTCTCTACAGAAAGACTCATACTATTCTCACTGGTCAATCCGACATATTATTAATGAAACTAAGATAATTTTGAATTCCTTCTCAAATTGGGTTGTAACCCTTACTATTAGAGATCGAGGCTGATTTTGTGGTCAGATGGACTCTTTTGAATTGTTTAGAGGGAATGATTCCTATCTCTTTCTTACCAGATTTTTGCCTTAGGTTTTAGGATGAAGACGGGAGTGATTCCCTTCTTTTGTAAGCTGACTCCTCTTAATGAATTTTGTACTTAAGTATAAAAATAAAAATATAAAACTAAAAACAAAACACTACTATGAAACAAAGGCAGGGGGCTTAATTCATATGTACCTAACACAACTTCCACAAGGCATTTGTTGGATGGAAGATACATGCAGCAAAATATCTCTTTTGTCAATTTCAAACTTGTTTGAAGTTGAATTGGCCAACTGACTTTACCCTCAACATTAACATTTAACTGGTCTATAAATAGGTCACGTACCCAACCAATTTGCCATATAACATCTCCTTCCATACCTTTTTTATTGCTTACCTTCATCAACCTTTTAACATTAATTCTAAATGTTTCGTTTAAGCTTTATGTTGTTCATCATCCTCTTTGCTTTTGTTTGCCATATGCCATCCTCAGATGCAAGGAACATTTTGCGTATATCCATGCAAAAGGTGCCCACTTTGGAGGATGGTATATTTTCAAGAGGTCTTCCAAAGAGCCCTAGCCCACTTTCTTCATCAGATGAAAAAGGTCATGCAATGGCTTTCAATGAAAGGCTTTTTGCTCATCTTGCCAAGATGGATCGTATTATGGGGTCAGTTCCGAGTCCTGGGGTTGGCCACAACTAGAGACCTTTTGTCTCCAATTGTCCCCGTTTATCTTGGAGAATTCTATAGTCATATAAATAATGAGCTGATTTAGCATGTATAATTGTTCTTGGTGTTCCAAATATGGAAAGCTGTTCTTTCTCTTTTATTTGGTAATAATATTGGAATAATTTCTAGATTGAAAGTCTCAATTTGCCCAAGTTGATGCCGACCAATGAATTCCACAAAAACACTTTTGTAAACATAGTTGCCAATATTGTACGATACACGATACATATTGTACAATACATACCGCATCGTGTGTAAGAAATTTTGTATTATATCGGTGTATCATAAGTGCCCATAAATCGTACGATACATTGTGCGTATCGTATCGTAAAATCATACGTATTGTATGATACATACACAAATACTTTAAAATGAGATTTCTTGTTAGAATTTGCACTTTTATTTTAATCTAGCAAGTTGTTAGACTTGTTTTTAACACAAAATTATTAGGTTACTCAATTTAGCCTAGTAAAATAACATATTTATAATATTTTTCCCCTCTTTTTCTCTTACAAAATTTGGACTATATCGTACGCACTTACACTTTACTTTAACATTTACAAATTTATTTTCTATACTATAAATAAGATATTAATTGATAATATAATTATTTTTATTTTTGTCGTTATTGTTATAAGTCCAAGAAACTAGAATGCCAAGATTTTTTTTTTTAATTATTAAAATAAAAAGAGCAAGAAGAGATAATAAATGTTAATGACGATGAAGAAAATTTTAATGAAGAAATAAGTTAGCAAAATGATAAACATAATGATAGCATTGACCTTTTTTTGAGAAACTAATGACAACATTGACTTAGATGGGGCTGATTAGGCAATATGATGAAATTAAATTATTATTTTTGGGTCATTTGTAAGATATTATTACTTTCAAATTTAAGCAATTGGAATGTGTATGTTATAAACACATTCTAATTTGATTTATTTAGTTAACTTGTTAAATATTACATAAATGATAAATAAATTAGTTATTATTTGAATATATTCAAAATTTATAATAAATATACCCTTGATATATTTATATATATAATTTTTTATAAGTTTTATTAATTGTTTATATATCTTACGATACACGATACGAAAAAATCAAAAGATACGATTCACGTTTTAAGTATGGTAGTTGAATTATTATGTTATAAGTATTATTAGTCAAAGCAAAAATTGGACCAGACCTGATAACCTAACTCGAATTTGAAAATTTTGACCCATGACCTGACTCATGTTTTTAAATAAAAATTCAGACATTAAAATGTCATTAGCATTGTTTTGAAGAAGTGAAAAATTTTTAATTCTAGAAAATAATTTCACAAATATCGTGCTTCTTGCCAATGTTAAAGGGGCATCAAAAGGAAGAGGCCTATTATTAGTATTATTATCGTTGTTGTCCTTCTGAGTTAGTGTTAATGTATCATGGGATGGAACCTATAAACGTTTAATTTAGAATTGCCATGTTCTTTAACTAAAATGTGATTTAATTTAATCATTTGAAAATCATTGGCTTTTTCAAGCTTGTATCTACTAATACGATGATTAAATGTTTGGGAAACTAATATCAGACTAATATTTCATAAGGGCTTATACTCATCCAGATAAGGGATATCCTAGATCAGTATCAACGAAACAGTAATGAGAAATAAACAACTTTTTAACTCATTGTTTTAACTTACATATGTTACCTTTTGGACCCTTTAAAAACACTGTGTTTAACCTAATTTAATAACCAAGTTGTTATGTAGGCCTAGGTAAAACATTCATCAAACATATCATGCAGGAAATTTAAATAAGGCACAAATATGATAACCCAAATAAACCAATAAAATAAACCAGTTTCAAGGTAAAAAACCTGGGGAAGGGGGGAAGATCCCAAGAGAACAATCCACTATATTAAATAGAAGTTTATAGTCAAGAATATGAATTCATAGTAAACTTAACTATGATTATCAAACCTAACTTTGAAACCCTTAGACTTCTTTGATGCGGATCTACTCCAACATTAACTTCAGTTCATACCAAGTGAATCAATCTCGTACCGGAGGTTGTACCAGTTTGACTAGTGAAACGACATATTTCTGTACCAGTTAATGCCGGTGTACCATTTCGAGTTTTCCGTTATTTTTTATATTTATAAACACACACACACACATATATATATATATATATATATATATATATATATGTGTGTGTGTGTGTGTGTGTGTGTGTGTGTGTATTATAATAAATATAAAATTTTACCATAAAACATTTCCTCAATTCAGAAAAAATTATTCATGATTTTAGACTTTAGCATCAATTAAAAGAAAAAAAAATACAATATAAAAAACAGAAAGCTTAATTGTTCATTGCATACTAAGAAAACAAATAATACTAATAAGTTAATGCAAATAAGTTACCGTTCTGTCCTAACAAAAATTCAATAATTACAAAAAAAAAAAAAAAAAAAAAATTTCTATATTGGCCGGTACGCCCGGTATAGGCCGGTATTGTTTGAAATTGGCCGGTAGGGCTGGTACATGGCCGGTACAGCCAGTATTTAAACCAATATGAAATGTTAATGTTTCGATATCGGTACAGTATTGACTACCTTGGTTCATACCTTAAATCCTCAATATGCTTGATAGCTGAAGCTTGGGCTGCAACTTTATTCCACTGGTACTAGCAATATGAGTTTGATCTCCAATAGATGCTTGAAAGAGTAGAAGGTACAATACCTCTCAAATCTCAAAAGAGTAGCTCTCCAATACTTGAAAAAATGTGCTTTAGGGTTTTCCTTATATACCAAAGCAAGTCTGGACTGAAACCCTAAACATTTAATAAGTTGTTGGACTTTAATAAAAATTCTGCAAATTGCATCTCGATCGATCGAACTAGTCTCTTGATCGGTCAAGCTCTTTAGATTTTCAATACTTCGTTTTGTAACTTGTACGCTTTTGAATTCTGACTTGTAGTACTTTGAGTAATGTGTAAAACACTTCATAGACACTCAGATCTGTTCCTAGACAAATTTATGTACTTGGTTTTCCAACACATGAATCATTTAGAACCTAAACATTTATATCTAATTATTTAGAACCTAACAACATATAATTCAATAGCAACTTAAAATTCAAGAATGAGATTCCAAAAATTCAAAAAGAAAAGTGCAAACAAAATTATTTAACTCAAATCAATTGGAACGAGCATAATTTTGGTTAGCAATGCTTAGATTTGTATAAATTTATTATTAATAAATAACTATCAATGTATTGATATGAGCTTTTTCTTGACATTGGTGAAACCGAATTAATGCATGTTACATCAAGTATTGCTGCATGACTTACCAAATGGAAAATGCATGTTTTCAAAAACAAATCGTGAAAAAAATATAGGTCAACCCAACCCATTTCTAACCCATTTAAGATGACCCATTTATTGCCTGAACTTGGCCCTTTTGCCATGTCTAAGTATTATGTCATCTTATGTAGTGACAAAGGTAGGATTAATACAAAGAAATGTTAATTAATATAATTAAACAAGAATTTCCATTGACATGGAAAATATAATGTAGACAAAAGTTTAATTTTGTTTTTGTGTACTAGTGTTAGAGTTTAGAGTTAAGACTTTGTATTATAACAACCCAAGGAAAAGTGTTGATCACATTTGTGCGATACCCTAAAAGGATTAGTTTAGTCACAATTGAGACTTCTTGTAGATATTAATAAAGTTCAAATCAATCCAGTGTATGCCTGATGTGAGACATACCATACACTCACATAACACACACTCAATCAATATCCAACTAATTTGGGGCATCACAAATATAATCATTGTTATGTTTGAGATACTTCATAATCGTGGGTTCCAATTAGCTCAATTGATAAAGTCTCTATAAGAGATTTAGGGTTCAATCTCTGTCTACACCAAAAACTGATTGGTGTCTTAGTCTGATGATAATGAGCAATCATTAGGACCGGACGCCATAGGTTGAAACTCTTAAAAAAAAAAAAAGATACTTCATAATCTAAGGTGACTATTAGTATATATTTCAAATAAATAGAAGATTAAATAAAAATAATAAATATATAGTCATTAATAGATGAAGTCAAATATATATATATATATATATATATATATATATATAATATTCAAATAATTCATTACATAAAAGTAAAATGAAAATATAAATTAATTACTTAGAACTATTGAAAGTATGTTAACATATTCAAAAGGTTTTTAATTTTTTTATATATGCCAATTTTTAAAAGAGGTGTATGACATTTTTATTTTTAAACTAATTTAAAAGTATAAATATTTATTCTTTTTTATCTTTAACTTTCATTCATTTCCAACTATTAAAATGTTGGATATTGCAAACAAAATAAGAACTTGGTAACGAAATTACCACTCCCAAAAAAAGGAACAAAGAAAAATTATTATTTTCTTAAACAAAATTCAATATTTTTTTTTTATTTTAAAATATTTTTCAATTGGTTAATATTAGTTATAGACAGAAGGACTAATGAAGACAACAAAGTGAAGCATACAAGATCAAAATGACAATTGACCAAACTAATTGATGTATTTTGTATTTTTACCTAATAATAAAATCTCAAAAAGCACTTTAAATTAAATACATACCAATAAGTCTACAAGAAGTCAAAATTATTTGTTTGAAAAAAGAAGAAGCAATTATTTTCTCTTAGATCTCATACACAAGTACCAACATTTTTTTTAGAATTATGGTTAAGTGATTAAATTTATCATTTTCTAATTGTTGAAACTTTAGGGACAATTGACAATTTAACAAGTTTACCATTTCAATTGTGTGATATGAGAATTTTAACGAGTTAGCAAACTTTGGTAAATGATCAAATTGACCTGAAAAATACCTTACACTAAATGATTGTTTTTGGGTACAACTTACTATAATCCCAACAGAAACCTAATAAAATATTATAAATGTTGAAATTGAACAAAAGGTTTAAAATCAGTATGATAATAAAATGCTAAGAGTGCATTTGTATTAACTGTTGCAAAACAAAATTTTGGAATTAAAATGAGGGTTTGTAAAAAAACTATGAGGAGTTGCTTTTGCAAAACATAATTTTGAGTTTTAGAATCGCTCTTTTAGGCTCCCAAAACGCTAACCAAAAAGACTCTAAATATCAATTCGTTAATGAATCCACAAAAGTGATAAGGAATTCGTACATAACCATTTGTAACAATTTTAAGAGAGGAAAAAAATTAAACTCTTAGAAGAAAATTATACATAAAATGAGAAAGAGTCAAACACAGAAAAAAGAAAAAAAAAATCATGTTTATTTTAAAGTTATTGAAGATTGTTGTAATACCCCACATATTTTTTTTTATTTAAGGTTATTATTAGGTTTTCTTTTAAATATAATTGTTGGGCCATAGGTTTTCTTTTTCTTTATAACTAAAGCCTTCTACCTCACTAAGCCCACATCTCTAATACAAACTACAGGGTAGAGGAAGAGATAGTCAGGGTTTTCATAAAAAGGGTTTTATCAAAGAGGCTAAGAAGTTTTTCCTTGGAGTTAGAGCACGTACAATTGAAGAGGCAATCAGATTGTTCAAGGTATGATTTCTCACAATTAGAAACAAAGAATTAAAAGTTTATAAGGTTATTTAGAAGTTTGATTTTGATCCTAAAATTCTACTTATATTTTACGATTAGAATTGTCGTTGTGTATCCATGTTAGATGTTAGATTGTTCATTAGGATATATATATATATATATATATATATATATATATATATATATATATATATATATATATATATATATATATATGATGCCGAAAAATCACCAATAAGCCGCACGCTCTCACAAATCGAAACAATACCTACAAAACGAAAAGAGAATACCTCATAGAGAGCACCGGTGTGGTGATGGCCAAAAACCCTCAGAATGTCAAATTAGAATTTTTCGCAACCCTAGAATGCCAGAGTTGAGTGAATTATGCGTACCGTGATTTGTGAGGGTTTTGGGGTATTTATAGTGGTGTAGGGTTAACATCCATGCCTTGGCCATGAAGTCCTTTCCTTCTAGGATTGAAACTCTTCCCTTTTGCATACCTTCTAGAGTTCTTTTCCTTATAGGAGTCCTTTGATTAGGGTTAAACGTGTGACGCAAGAACTCTCCTTATACACACTTGCGTGGAGATCAAGCAAATCCACATCAGACTTAATCGTAAAATGCAAATTCCATTTTAGGATCCTTGGAGTCCAACCTGGAAGGATGACTGCTGTGTCGTATCCATCCATCCACTATGGATTCGTGCTCCTTGGTTTCGTCAACTATAAACCCGTCATCCTTGTACTGTCGCATCCAGCCACATAGATCCGTCACATTCATTTTTACTCCCTTTCAGTTGCCCCCTCATTTCATGAAGCCGTCAACTATTCTCTACGGGCTCATGGAATGACGGTTAGTTTTGACCCTTGATAGGCGTGTTTTGATTGACAAGTTGGAACAGAGTCATAAATGCACCAGGGACATGTGGCGGTACTCTATTGTGGCTTGTTGGAATCGATGCATCCCTTCGTCTTCCGTGCCGTTCCCTTTATATATACTGTCCATCCCTTTCATCTTTATGTTTTGGAAAAATTTTGGCTGATCAGAGCGCAACCGTCCACTTTGTGTGATCCGTCGCCTCAAGAAGTTACGATTAATCGTCCTTTCAGCTCGTCCATCGCTTTTTCGTACTGTCCAGCTGTGAGTACCTTCTTTGCTTGTTAATTTCTAATTTCTGTTCTTTATTTCTTATGTTGGTCTGTTGTCAGTATAGATCTAGAGTCTTAGGTTTCCTTTACCCGTCATCTGTAGGTGTTAGATGTCTAATAAGGCGTCAAGTAGTCAGTCTTTTGTCTGCGAGGGAGCGGGCTACAAAGAGGTGTTTCTGTCAGGTTAAGCAGACCAGGACACCTCTAGCGAGGAGAGGGAACCGTCAGCCAGCTCTCCTTCCAATGTGGAAGATGAAGGGCAGGATGAGGATGGGTCAGAGTATGACTCGAACGATGACTTAGACGGTATAGATCCACCGATCTAGTCCGTCATAGGCCCTGACAATTTCAGGGAATTTGTCATGCTTCCTTTGTGGACGGTGAACGATTTCATCTCCTGCATCAAGCAACCACACTTCAATACGCTTAGGCAGAAGTATCAGATACCTGATAACATCCCCATCCATCTACCTGATAACTTCAATACAAGGGTCTTAAAGACATTGGTGTGTATGAGCAGATGCTTAAAGCGGGCCTGCGATTCCCATTAAGTGCTCTGCACCGTCGTCTCCTTCAGTACCTAGGTTTGGCCGTCAGCCAAATCTCACCAAATGCCTAGAGGGTTTTTCTAAGCGTTGAGGTCTTGTATGGTGTGATGTCTAACGGGGCGAGATGGTTAACAGTGGAAGAGTTCTTTCATTGTTACCCTCCATCTGAGATTACCAAGTTGAAGGGCATGTATAGCTTTGTGCTGAGGAGTCCAGTGCTTAGACTAGTGTCCGAGACCCCAGACTCCAATCGTAATTAGAAGGGTCGATATTTCTTCCTTCATTGGGATGATTGGATGTGTCGTCCTGACGACCATGAATACATGCCAGTAGATAAAACCTGGGGGATAATGCCTCCATCCGGTATGAGCCCGTCCTACTTACAAGTTTTTATTAAGTATTGAAGTTATTCTAACCGTTCACTTTTGCAGCTAGGGACCGTCCACCTATTACAACAGAATAATTTGGTTTCTTAGAGAGAATCTTCCAGACCAACAAGTTGTCGGAGAGAACGTGGGTTAAGTTGGTCACGTTGGATACTCTGCACTGGTACTGCAATGGTCCTGAGCCCTCCAACACTGCCCGTCAATACGATAATCAAATCCGCCGTCGTAAGTTATTTACGTGCCGTCCGTTTTTATTTTTTTTATTACCTTAATTTGTACCTCCAGTTATTACCCGTCACCTTTCTTGTAGAAATGGATGCTGCCAGGAGAAGGGCACTTATCAAGCAGCAAGCCGCCGTTAAGAAGAAACAAGAGGGTAACGCTCCTCCCAAGACGGGTTCGTTCCATCCGTCCGCAAAGAGGCAACCGTCAGAGAAGGTTGACCGTCACTCAAAAAGGCAGAAGGTGGTGACGGGGTTAGCCGCCGTTCAAAAAATTTTGCGGGTTGAAGTTGCCCCCCAAGTTGGGTTTAGGCAAGGGTAAGGGTTTAATGACCAATCCTGATCCCGTCAAGGAGAAACCTCCTGTCTTGCTCCGAGAAGATCCATAATACGCTCTTACTCAGGTGACCTCCATTTATCACAGAGGAGGATTACGACGATCTGGGTAATCATGCGATGGAAAGAATAGGGGAGACGGCTCTGTATAGCCTTACTCAGGTTAGTACCCATCGTTTACTTGCTTTGTCATATTATTAATACTTCACTTACTCATTGTTTTTTGGTGTAGTCGGTCTTAATGGCTAAAGGGTTAATGGACCATTGCCTTGCTCAAGAAAAGACGCTGGAATGCATCCGTGCAAAGTCAAAGGCGACGGTGGAGGAACTTGATGAGCTCAAACTTTGGAAGCTTCGTCACGAAGAGAAGCTAAAACTGTTCGAGCAAGCTCGTGAGAATTTGGAAAAAGAGGTGGAGTTACTGAGGGAGACAGTAAAAGCTAACGAAGACAATATTCGTCAGGCAAAGGTTGATGCTATCAAGGAATATCGAGATTTCAACACCCTCCTAGCTGAACAGGGTTCCTCCTTTGGCGACGGGTTCAATGATTGTCTCCGTCAGGTGAATGCCTCATATCCTGATTTGAACCTTGCACATATCTCCATTGATCCGGAAGGTCAGACTCCAACTCGTCCCGTTGATACTGAAGATACCGACGAGCTCTTTGGTGGAGAACAAAGTGATGGTGAGGCCCAGAAAGTTGACGAGAAGGTATCCGTCATTGATGATGTTCGTCAACACTCACCCAAAAGCCCTGATGACCAGGAGGATACCGTCGTAGTCCAAGTAATATGTAACTTGTTTATTTATGTTCAAAACGTATGGGAAAACAATTTATTGGACACATTTCAATCCGTTGTCTTATGTTGGCTTTAACATTGCACTTTTGATTAGATTTTTTGAAGCATTTCTTTTGTAAGCTTTTGTGATCTTTACTCGTGCTATTCGTAGTTTATTATGTTGGACAAGACATGCTTGCCAAAACTGACCTGTTCTGTGTGGGGATGAATGATAAATTTTATCCTTCATTGGAAAACCCGTCTATTTGAATAAATTTCATCCTTCGTAGAAGAACTCGTCCACTTTGTGGACTTATATAAATTTCATCTGTTATAGGATGATCCGTCCTCTTTGTGGTCTTTATAGATTCATCCTTCATTGGACGATCCGTCCACTATGTGGACTTAATAAATTCATCCTTTATGGGACGATCCGTCCATTGTGTGGACTTAATAAATTTTATCCTTTATAGGATGATCCATTCACTTTATGGACTTTGTAGATTTTCATCACTTTTGGGATGATCCGTCTGAAGGAAAAATTCTGGTTTTGTATCTCATACAAAACACATAGCGGAAGCAACAAACAATGATCTATTTCATTCATGATTGATAACGTGCACAATGTAAATTTCAGAATTTAAAAACAAGATAGCGTACCTTGGTGTGGAGAAATTCAAAACAAAGATTAGAAGCACTTGGGAACACTTTTAATCTTCACTCCAATTCCACTTTACGCCCAAGATGTGTGGTCTCTCAATCAGTTTTTCAAAAGGAGAATGAAAGTGTGTCTCACACTCTCTCACACACCGTTTCTTTTTCTTTTCTAATCTCTTAAAAAAAATTCTGTATGTTTCTCCCTTTATAACTAACTGATTATCTAATTGGGTTGGCCTATTGGGCCTTTCCAATTGGGCTTTAGTGTGTGGCTTGGAGTGGGACCAAAAGGGACCAATAAGACACTAGCTCCAATAGGCCTTGGGCTTTTCCGTCAACTCTTGACAAGTCCAAAGTTACCATTAATTATATTTAATACCACTATATAAATATAATTGCACTCTAGGCCTTATTAATAAATTATATCCCAAGACTTTATTATACACGTAACCCCTTCATAAAATATTCGTAGTAACACAAAGTCATAAATGTAGACTGCTACTTTGTAAATTACTACATCTTATCCTTGAGTACCCGGTTTAATTCTTTAAAGTTATTCATTATATATTTATGAAATCCAATTTCATAAATATATATACTTTAGCAATTTCTTACTAAAGTGGTTAGGCCTAACTCTCTGAATAACTGAAACCATTAAACTTATCTCAAGGGAATATTTTATATCTCCATCAAGAGACTATGAATTCCATATTGAGAATATATGTTCCATCAACACTAAATGTGGCTGCCCAACATACTGAGGTTTTGACCGTCACTTCAGGTCTCACTCCTGATATATCAAAACAACCTACACTTCATGATCAGGTCCATTATTCTCTCAGGATTAAGAGTTCATGTAAATAAAAGTCGTGAGATTTATTATTCATTTGACAGTCATTAGGAGAATAATAAATCTCACAGCGGTCCTGTTCAATATGTTTTAACTCTTAAAACATATCAACATATCAACTAGAAGTCTCCACTTCCATGATCAAGACAAATCATCTTAGTTGACACGTTATAGTCTTCACAGATGAAATGCCCAATTTCATCACCAACTACGAACTATAAATTCTGAGTTTACAAAGAACTTGTGATTTACATCTTCTGTAACTTTTCACATAAATCACATACAATGCATCTCATGGACTATATGATAATGTCCCATATTCATGTTACCATTATTTTAGATAATAATCAAATAACTTTATCAAACACAATATTAAGTCATACATCATGTCATACATAATGTCATACATAATATCATACATAGCATCATACAATAGGATTTAAGGGCACAAATCCTAACACCGTCTACTATGTGGACTTGATATATTTTCATCCTACTTGGGACGACCCGTCCACTATATGGACTTGATAGATTTTCATCCTACTTGGGATGATCCGTCCCATATGTGGACTTCGTAAATTTTCATCCTTCTTGGGATGATCCGTCCAGTATCTGGACTTGATAAAATTTCATCCATCTAGGGACGATTCGTCCAGTATGTGGACTTAATAGATTTTATCCTACTTGGGATGATCCATCCACTATATGGACTTGATAAAACCTAAGCAAAATACATTCCATATGCTCCGAATAAACTCCTCTTATTATAATGGATAGGTAGAATATTGTTTATAAAAAATAAGAAAATCGCCTTTTAGGCTCTAAAAGTACTTGTAGGAAATAAAAACTATAACTATCTGCTGGAAAAGATAAACTAGAAATGAGGAGGGTGATGCTGCTGTTGTCTTCGTTCTTTGTCTACTAGTAGTACTTCTTCAGGTGCTCAGTATTCCATGGATGACTCAACTTTTTCCCGTCTAGTGTCTCTAAGTAGTATGTTCCCTTCCTATGCCATGAAACGATCCTGTATGGTCCTTCTCAGTTAGGTCTTAGCTTCCCCTGGGAGGCATCTTTTGTAGTGCCGAGTACTCTTCTTAAGACAAAATCTCCAATCTAGAAGTCCCTGTGCATGAACTTAGAGTTGTAATGTTTCGCCATCAGGTCCTGGTATCGCGCTAGTCTCTGCTTTGCTGTTGCCCTGACTTCGTCCACAAGATCGAGCTGCAAACGCATGGCTTCGTCATTTTTGCTCTTGTCGTAATTCCTAACCCAGTAGCTTGTTAGCCCCACTTCTGTCGGTATGACGGCCTCACTACCATACGCCAATCAGAACGGTGTTTCCCCAGTCGGTGTTCTTACCGTTATCATGTACGCCCATAAAACACTTGGTAATTCATCCGGCCATATGCCCTTTACCCCCTCGAGCTGAGTCTTGATAATCTTGAGCAAGGACCGGTTCATGACTTCAACCTATCCATTGGCCTGCGGGTGGACGAGTAGTGGTTCTTAATCCCTAGCTGGGAACAAAAATCTCTGAATGCGTCGTTGTCGAATTGCTTTCCATTGTCTAAAACTAGCACTCTCGGAATACCATACTTGCAAATAATATTCCTCTATACAAAACTTCAGATATTCTTCTCCGTGATAGTGGCCAAAGCCTCCGCTTCCACCCATTTAGTGAAGTAGTCAATGCCAACTACTAAGAACTTCAACTTCCTTACCGTTGTTGGGAACGGGCCCATGATGTCTAATTCTCATTGTGCGAATGGCCATGGGGCCGTCATAGGGGTAAGCTCTTCCGTTGGTTGCCTTATGAAATTGCCAAATCGTTGGCACTTGTCGCAGGCTCTGAAATATGTGTCGGCATCCTTCTGCATTGTTGGCCAATAGTATCTTGCACGGAGTAGCTTGTGCACCAAAGACCTAGATCCCGAATGGTTGCCGCAAACTCCTTTATGGACCTCCCTTATGACGTAGTCCGCCTCTTCGTGGTCGAGGCATCTCAGGTAAGGTCGGGAGAATCTTCTTTTGTATAGGACATCTTTAATCAAAACGAACCAGGCAGCTTTAACCTTCAACTTTCTTGCGGCCTCTTTGTCGTCTAGCAGTTTGCTGTCTTTTAGATATGCGGTTATTGGAGTCATCCAATAGTGCTCACTACTTACCTCCTGTACGCCAGTACCATCTATCAGAGATGAGAGTTGAACGAAGGACAATACTTGGTCGGGGATGATCATGGGTTCTGTGGAAGCTGCTTTTGCTAATCTGTCGGCATCTTGGTTCTCTTCCCTTGGGATTTGAACCAACTTGATCTGGGGGTTACTCGTTCGACCCTTCACTTCCTTGAGATACCTTTTCATCCTTTCATTCTTGCTTTCGTAGCTTCTATCAACTTGACTGGTCACGACTTGAGAATCAGAGTATACGACCATACTTTTAGCTCCTGTAGCTATTGCGAGGTCCAGTCCTGCTATTAAGGCTTTGTATTCCGCTTCGTTATTGGTGATAGAGAAGTCCCGAAGGATCATGCATTCGATCTTATCTCCTTCCGGGGTGTGGAGTACCACTCCGGCCCCTCCAGCATGTTTATTGGAAGATCCGTCTGTATGGATTCTCCACGCGGGAGTCTCCTCTGCCCTTAGTCTTTCATGATAGTGAACTCAGCAATGAAGTCTGCTAATATCTATCTCTTCACAGTTGCTCATGGTTGGTACCAAATATCGAACTCACTAAGCTTGACCGCCCACAATGCCATCCATCCAGCAGCTTCGAGGCCACTCATTGCTCTTCGTAGGGGTTTATCGGTCAGGACATTTATGGTATGTGCTTGAAAGTATGGTTTGAGTTTCCGTGCCGTGGTCACATATGAAGGCAAGCTTTTCCATCTGAAGGTACCTCTCTTCTGCTCCTCTCAGTGCTCAGCTTATAAAATACACAGGCCTTTGTACCTTACCTTCCTCTCTAATAAGAGCCGCACTGATGGCTGCTGAGGAGATGGCAAGGTATAAGAATAATTCTTCCCTCGGCATGGATGGGCTGAGTAACGGCGGAGCGGAGAGATACGCCTTTAAATCTTCAAATGCCTTTTGGCACTCGTTCGTCCATTCAAATGATCTTCTCAGCGTGCGGAAGAAGGGGAGACATTTGTCTGTTGCCCTTGATACAAATCTGTTCAAGGCTGCTATCTTGCCGTTCAAACTTTGCACCTCCTTTACCATCTTTGGAGGAGCTAGTTCTATTATTGCCTTCACCTTCTCCGGGTTGACCTCGATGCCCCTTTAGGACACCATAAATCCCAAGAACTTTCCTACGGTTACCTTGAACGCGCACTTGCTCGGATTCAGCTCTATTTTATATGACCGAAGAGTGTCGAAAGTCTCCTGGAGGTCGCTCATGTGATCAGACTCCCGAATGCTTTTCACCAGCATGTCGTCTACGTAAACCTACACGTTTCTCCCAATCTGGTGCGTGAACATCTTGTTCATCAATCTCTGATATGTGGCTCCTGCATTCTTAAGTCCGAAGGGCATTACTTTGTAGCAGAATGCCAACCAATCTGGGTAGTATACTTCACGTATGAAGTCTGCTTCCTGTAACTTATGTACTTCCTCGGCTATGGCTCGATTTCGTTCAGGGGCGAACACTCGCTTCTTCTGTCGGACAGGAGAGAATATGGGTGATACGTTCAACCTGTGGATCATGACTGACGGGTCAATCCTCGGAATGTCCTTGTGACTCCATGTAAAAACATCTTGGTTTTCCTAGAGGAACATTGCAAGTGCTTGCCAAACTGCTTGGCTGGCCAAGGTACTGATTCTTGTGGTCCGTTCGGGCCTAGAATCGTCGAGGGGTACTTCTTCTAATTCCTCCACCGATTCTGCTATCGTCCGCTATTCTTCTATGCTCATTATATGCATGTGGTCGTCCATCTCCATCATGGCCATGTAGCACTCCCGTGCGAGAGTGTGCGGCTACCTGATTTTCGCGCAGCTCTCCAACCCCGTACTCAATTGGGAATTTGATCATCAAAGGGTAGGTTGAAGTTATAGCTTTCCATGCGTTGAGAGTAGGTTGTCCGAGGATAGCATTGTAGGCTGATGAGTAATCAACTACAAGAAACACCACATCCCTGGTGATCTGCTGGGGGTAATCTCCCACCGTGATGGACAGTGTGATAATGCCAAGGGGGTAGACCCTTGTTCCTCTGAAACCGACGAGGGGTGCTTTTGTGGGAACCAATCGCTCTCTTCCAATCCCCATCTGTTGGAGTGCGGGGTAGTATAGGATATCAGCTGAGCTTCCGTTGTCAACCAAAACTCAGTGCATATTGTAATCTCCTACTTGCAAAGTCACAACAATCGCGTCATCATGCGGGTGGTGGAGACGCCACGCATCCTCCTCTGAAAACTCGACGACTAGGTTGCTGATCCGTCTCATCTTCGGTATTGTACCTGCTAGTTGGACACTATGAACCATCCTTAGGTACATTTTACCGGCCTTTTTGGATGAGCTCAATGCTGCTGTGCCCCTAATGATCATTCTTATGTCTCTTATCAGGGGCCTTGGGCGCTCGTTTTCCCGTCGAGGAGCTGGGTCTTGTGGTGGGTTTGTCCTATTCTTGCTAACGAACCTCTGAAGCTTTCCTTGCCTGATAAGGGCTTCAATCTGTTGCTTCAGGTCATAGCAGTCGGCCGTATCGTGGCCATGATCACAATGAAAACGACAATATGTATCCCTTGATCTAATATTCAGGCCTCCTTTCAATTTGCCAGGAAAAGTCAAGGATCCTTCATCCTTAATTTGCATCAGCACTTGATCATTGGTGCGGTCAGCGGGGTAAAGCTTGTGAACTTACCTGTAGGTGGCTTGAAGCGTCTATCCTCCCGTCGTTCCCTTGTTCTGGCCATCTTCCATCCTCTGTCTACCTGTGTATCTTCCTGTCTCTCCCAATTTCTAGGCTTTTCTTCCCTAGCCAGTAATGCATCTTCCGCGTTCATGTACTTGGTTGCCCTGTAAAGCACATTCGACATAGTCTTCGGGTCGTTCTTATATAGGGAGAAGAGAAACTTACCCTTCCGCAACCCGTTGGTGAACGCAGCCACTAGTATCTTGTCGTTCGCCTCGTCTATCGAGAGAGCCTATTTGTTGAAGCAGGATATGTATGACCTTAGTGTCTCGTCTTCCCGTTGCCTAATGCTCATCAAACAGGCTGTGGACTTCTTATATCGGTGGCCCCCAATAAAGTGTGACATGAATTGAGCGCCTAACTCCTTTAAAGTGCTAATCGAATTGAGCGTCAGTCTGCTATACCATATCCTCGCATTCCTTCAGCGTAGTGGGGAAGGCCCTGGACATGATCTCATCCGGCACACCTTGAAGGTGCATTATGGTCTTGAAAGATTCTAGGTGGTCTAAGGGGTCCTTGGACCCGTCATAACTCTCCACTTGAGGCATGTGAAACTTTGGGGGAAGGGGGCATGAACTGACAGGTGCTGTGAAAGGAGAATCAGTTCACTGGACCAAGTCATCAAGGTCACTGGATACTCGACCTTTGAGGGCATTCATCATCACATCCATCTGTTCCCTCATCATCTGCATCTTAGTGGCTATGTGAGGAGGGAGAATGTTCGAGAAAGATGGCCGGTTGGTGTCCTACCTCTCCGGTCTGCTCAGAGCGTGGCTACCCTCAGGTCCTTCCTGATTCCTCCTTTCAGCACTTGTCCCTTCCTGGTCTTCCTCTTGTGTGCCAAGGTGCGCATTCCTTTGCCGCAACTGCTCCTCCAAATCATGATTTTGCTTGGTTAGGCGCTCAACCGCTGCCGCGAGCGTTTGGACTTGCCTCTCCGAGGCCGTGGTGTGCGGTTCGTCACCCTAATCGTTGGTTGTTGCCATCGATCGAGTGAGTACCATGTAACTTTTTGTCTCAAGGATAAAGCAAAGGCTGATTACTCGTTAGCTTTCCCACAGACGGCGCCAATTGATGATGCCAAAAAATCACCAATAAGCCGCACGCTCTCACAAACCAAAACAATACCTACAAAACGAAAAGAGAAGACTTCACAGAGAGCACCGGTGTGGTGTCGACCAAAAACCCTCCGAAGGTCAAGTTAGAATTTTTCGCAACCCTAGAATGCTAGAGTTGAGTGAATTATGCGTACCGTGATTTGTGAGGGTTTTGTGGTATTTATAGTGGTGTAGGGTTAACATCCATGCTTTCCCCTTCAATATATATAAATATATATATATATATATATATATATATATATATATATATATATATATATAAAATTCTAGAATGAGCCATCAAAAAAAAAAATCTGTGATTTGGCTTAAGTCTTCAGTCCGTTTTGTACATATATGTATATATTATAGATATATAATAAGCCAACCATGCGGCCATTGTTTTCATTGCCATTGGGAGATATACTCCCACCCTTTCATTGAGATTATGCTATCAAACCATTGAGGTTATATATTAAAGTTGAAATTGGCTTTGATGGGAGTATGGTTCTCACGTTGTTCTCTGTGGGTCCCTAGAACAGGTAAATATTGCCATCAGGTCTTCTATTGGATTTGTATATATAGGATCCTTTAGTTTTTCCACGTTTTGTTTTGTGATTATATATGTTAGGATGAATTAACTTTTTGGGGTTTTATATTAAATCCTAGGTCAATGATATTTTTGGCTACTACCTTCCCATGACAATATGAGTTTCGATTATAGCAATGGAATATTATTGGTTAGAGCATCATTGATTAGAGAACCTTTAATTTAGTGTTAAAAGTGTTATTAGTTCAACAAAGTATAATCCTAGTGAGTCCATTTGTATAGTTTTATAAGCTTTATAATTTGTGGAGGATATTAAGAAATTTTCACGATTGATTATAGGTCCTATTTAAGAGTATTTTGAGACTATTTGGAGGGTGTTTCAGTTGGACTTTCAGAGTGATTCAAGTGCTGTAAGTAATTATGCATAATATGCACAAGTTTTGTTCGTTAGGTTCTTAGAAGTTAAAGATTTTCAAAAGTTATATATTTTTTTTTAGCTTACGTTTAAAAAATTTATCAAAAAGCATTTTTACACTATTGAAAGAGAAATTTCGACCTTTAAATAATGTTTTAAAGAGAAACTTTGGATTGTAAATAAAGTTTTGAACATCTAAATCTCATTTAAAAGATGACTTCTAAACTAAACTACTCTCAGAAAATAATTGAGTTTCAAAGTAAGTTTTCTAAAAAGGTCCTTGTTCTTTAAATTTGTTAAAACCAAGTGATTTCAAAGCCATATTACTAGTCTCCAAATGGTATTTAAAATGTTTCTTTTAGCAAATTGAAATTTCAAATTTACTCAAGAATTGTATTATATTTGTATAAATTCGTCAATTCCTATTTGTTCCCTAATGGAGTCAAGCATACTTTGATTTATGTATCAATTCAATATTGTGATATTCAAAATGTCCCTATCTCTGGAATAATTGTTAATATTAAGAAAATCATTCTATTTTGTATATATTTTGTTTTGTGATATGTGACTCAAATTAAGTGCTTTTAGAATTGATCAGATATATGTGTAAATCCGCTCACAGGATTGTATGTGAGAATATGTGTTGATCCCTCACCAGCAGGGATTAGATGTTGGTATTCGCTCACAGGATTGTATGTGAGAATATGTGATGTGTATATGTGACACTGTGCTCTGATCAATTTTATGCATGTGTTTTCTAATGATTGTGAGATGTGATTATATATGTTTTGGAATAATTATTTTGGTATAATTGAATGAGTTTGTGAAAAATCAAAATACTCGTTTGGTTCGCGTTTCGATTATAAACGTTGCGTCAAGGTTTCTATCATAAATCTGAATTTTAGCTTTCCTGGGTAAATATTCCAATATTTTTGTTGGGTCTCAAAGTGTGTCGATT
>NC_134018.1:25120834-25128334 GCF_040712315.1 Castanea sativa
TCAAAGCGTGTCGATTGAGGTTCACATCAGCACCTCATTATCCACTGAATTAAGCCTCTAGAGGCCACAAAAGCTCTAGCAACATTTCAATACTGTCCAATAGTAATGCCTGTTAACAGTGTGGTGCTCGCTAGCCTTGTTTCTTTTTTTTTCTTTTTTTTAGTTTCCATTATTCCTATTGGCTGCTGTGGTTGTCTTTTTTATTTTTATTTTTGAGTTTTCAATCAAAATCAATAAATTTAAGCCAAATTACTACATTAGTCTCATTCCTATTGTGGCAATGCGGCTCCATTCATGTTGCTGTCGTTGTTGACTTCTTGTTAATCTCATTCCCACCCCCCTTTCCAATAGTCAATAGATGTTGGGGAGATTACACAAAATAATAATGGATGAACAAGATTAACATAAAAGACAAACAGAAAATAGATAACTTGGAGGCACTATATCGTTTTCCTCAAACAATATTTTCCCCCCATACATTTGTTGCTAAAGGGTCATCGCAAATTTGTCTCCAGGATACAACCAAGATATTGGGTTCTATAGATAGCAATTCTGGAGAATGACTACAGGATTTCTTGTGTTTCACTTTATGAACATAAGCCTCTATTTATACCCATAGGCTTATGTTTCATGAAAAGTCACGTATGGAGAGTTAGTTATTTTTTAAGTGAACATAAGCCTTTATTCATGAAAAGGCACGTATGGAGAGTTTGTTATTTTTTCATAAAACGGTTAACAAAGATTGAAACCTCTTCAAACTTTCTAAATAGTCACAAGAAAACTTTAGAAAATTCTAGAAAATTCAAATTTTCAAATTTTCACTTAGAAAATTCTAGAACATGAATTTTCACTTTATGAAACCATATTCTCCAAACTCAACCATCATTATTAAAACCTATCCTTGTATATACCTATATATACAACAATAGATTAATCATTGTGTTGGTTTGTTTGTTTGTTTTCTCTCTCTTTAATGTGTAGGTTTGATTGAATTATTTGATTTTTTATTTGGTGTGATTCAATCATGAGTCATCTCTTCCATTGGGTTTTTCTCTAATATTGATTTTTTATTTGAAAATATTTTTTGATTGGTTAATGGTTGTTATAAACAGAAGGACTAATAAGGACAACAAAATGAAATTTAGAAAACCAAAATGACAATTGACTAATTAATGGGTGTAACTTGTATTTTTGCCTAATAATAAAATCTCATTAAGTACTTTAATTTTGTTAAATAAATTGGAGGAGATAGATGCAAAAGATCGTACAAAGAGTTACGTGGTTCCATTGAGAAACCCTTAAGAGCTACTACATCTTTTATATATGAGTGAAGTAAAATTCATTTATTACAATGAACCCAACATGAATATTTATAATAGGTTTAATCCTACATTAACTACAGTTAAAAGATTTATGGTGCAATTATATGTCTTGGCTTTCACACCAATTAAGCATGACTAAGCTTAGAATTTTACTATGTAAGCTGATATATATATATCTAATAAAATTAAAAACATAGCAATAAACCTGCTAGAAATTGAAATTATTTGCATAAAAAAGAAGTTATTGTCTCTTGGATCTCATTCACAAGCACCAACGTTTATCATTTCACGTGTGTGGTATGAGAAAGTATACAACTTGCATGTTTTTCAGTACAAATTAGAGCATTCGCATTAGTGCATGTAAAATTTTCCATCTATTTTATAATAAGAATCTACTTTCTTTTTTTTTTCTATTTTACGCGTCTACTTTCCAAAACACTCACATCAGATTATCTATTTTATAAGATATTTCAATAAAATATTCATTTTTCGTTCATTTTTTAATATTTTCTCTAATGGTCTCACTTTTTAAAGAGAAAGAAGTGTGCTACAGTGATGTATGGGTTAATATAAAAATATAGTGATACGAACCTCAATCGACACGCTTTGAGACCCAACAAAAATATTGGAATATTTACCCAGGAAAGCTAAAATTCAGATTTATGATAGAAACCCTGACCCAACGTTTATAATCGAAACGCGAACCAAAGGTATAAGTTGACCTTGACCCAATGATTATAAAGAACCATGAACCAAAGGTATAAAGTTTGAACGCCACAAGGAAGAATCCTTGATAAGTTCACAGTTCTTGAAGAACCAAAAGACAGCAAAGCCTCACCTTTTCTGATTTTTATTCAATAATATAATATGAAAACGTTTACAGACTTCAGGGCCTATTTAAGGGCTCCATAAAACTTGACTGACAAGAAAATATATTCTAAAATAACTCCTAATTGATACCTTACCATATCAGGAATCAAATTTGACCTAAAAAGCATTAAATGCACCTAAAAACAAGGAAAATACCTAAAAAACGTACAAAATAATAAAACCCTAAATAAAAGTTGATTTGGTCTAAAATTAGCATATTCAAAATAGAAAAAATCTGCCTTAACTGGTATAGAGCTAAAAAGTCAATCAGCCATTAATTCATGCCATAATGAGAATCAACAAGCATTCAAGGATCCATTGCATGTTCCAGTTGGGCCTATTACAAGAGCAAGATCCAAGAAAATCAAAGAAGCACTTAATGGGCTGATTCAAGAGATTTGGGCTGATTCTAACGTAGGACATTCCAAGCTTGGTCCAAAGGACGCTGAAACAGTAATAAATTTAATTCAAAAAAAAAAAAAAAGACATCAGAACAGAATTAGAAAAAAAGAAAAAAAAATTGTTTGTAGTTTCAATTCTCTCAGACCAGAATATCGTTTTCTTTTGTCCTCTTCCTTTGATTTAGTGTTTCTGTCATATTTTCTTACCGTTGGTATTTGTTTTTACGCCACAAGGAAGAATCCTTGATAAGTTCACAGTTCTTAAAGAACCAAAAGAGAGCAAAGCCTCACATTTTCTGATTTTTATTCAATAATATAATATGAAAACGTTTACAGACTTCAGGGCCTATTTAAAGGCTCCATAAAACTTGACAGAGAAGAAAATATATTCTAAAATAACTCCTAATTGATACCTTACCATATCAGGAATCAAATTTGATCCAAAAAGTATTAAATGCACCTAAAACAAGGAAAATACCTAAAAAACGTACTAAATAATAAAACCCTAAATAAAAGTTGATTTGGTCTGAAATTAGCAGATTCAAAATAGGAAAAAATATGCCTTAACTGATATAGAGCTAAAAAGTCAATCAGCCATTAATTCATGCCATAAATCACTCGTAATTAAGCCAGATCAGCCCTAAATAGCTTGAATTAAATTTATTACGTTTTCAGCTTCCTTTGGACCAAGCTTGGAATGTCCTGCGTTAGAATTAGTCCAAATCTCTTAAATCAGCCCATTAAGTGCTTCTTTGATTTTCTTGGATCTTGCTCTTGTAATAGGCCCAACTAGAACATGCAATGGATCCTTGAATGCTTGTTGATTCTCATCATTCCCCCTCTCTTCAAAAGAATTCGTCCTCGAATCGTCACCTACATCAAAAGGAGAAAGATCAGAAACATTAAATGTAGCACTAATGTTATACTCACCTAGAAGATCCAACTTGTATGCATTATCATTGATTCTCTCAAGGACTTGAAATGGACCATCCCCTCTAGGATGCAACTTAGACCGCCTATGGGCTGGAAATCTTTCTTTTCTCATATGCACCCAAACCCAATCACTTGGTTCAAAGAGGACTTGTCGACGGCCCTTGTTGGCTTTGATTGCATATTGCTTATTTTTCTTCTCTATATGTTGCCATACACTTTCATTGAGTTTCTTCACCATCTCATCCTTCTTTTGACCATCCAAACTAGTTATTTCATTAACTGATAAAGGTAGCAAATCCATAGGAGTTAGTTGATTAAAACCATAAACAATCTCAAATGGTGAAAAATTTGTAGTAGAATGAACACTCCAATTATATGCAAACTCAATGTATGGCAAACGGTCCTCCCAATTTTTCAAGTTCTTCTAAATTATAGTACGCAACTCCATAACTTGACTTTGAAGTTCCTTTGTCTCCTCCAGATTACTCCTATAGGCTGGTCAGTTAGGAATTGTCGCACTTGGCACAAAATCAATTTGATGCATTCCCCTAATAGGTGGCAATCCACTAGGAACATCATTAGAAAACACATCCTCATATTCCGGCAACAAAGAGACAACAACACTAGGCAAAGATTCGTCAAGTTCGTTAGTATCAAAACACACCTCTTTGTACAATAGTACAAATATAGGCTGATTTGTATAAAAAGCACTCTTGACATCACTCGCCTTAGCATAAAAACTCCCTTGTTTTTTTGTTTTTCTCTCATTTTTTCCACCTTCAACTGTCTTTTCATTCTTTTTTACGTTTTCACTTTCTTTTTTCTGTTCACTCTCTTTTATTCTTTCACTCTCTTTCTCATCATCTTTTTTTGAACTCTCAATCTCACAATTCTTCAAGTCATTCTCTCTTTTCAGTTTCACTTGATCTTCATACACTTGTCTTTGAGTCAATGGTACAAGAGTAATGGTTTTATTATCTTTAACAAAAGAATACCTATTCTTGAACCCATCATGATTGACCTTCCTGTCAAACTGCATTGGAACAACATAACAAAGTACTTCATCCTTGTACCTCCCAATTGAAATCTTGCCATATCAGGAATCAAATTTGACCTAAAAAGCATTAAATGCACCTAAAAACAGGGAAAATACCTAAAAAACGTACTAAATAATAAAACCCTAAATAAAAGTTGATTTGGTCTGAAATTAGCAGATTCAAAATAGGAAAAAATCTGCCTTAACTGATATAGAGCTAAAAAGTCAATCAGCCATTAATTCATGCCATAAATCACTCGCAATTAAGCCAGATCAGCCCTAAATAGCTTGAATTAAATTTATTACGTTTTCAGCTTCCTTTGGACCAAGCTTAGAATGTCTTGCGTTAGAATTAGCCCAAATCTCTTGAATTAGCCCATTAAGTGCTTCTTTGATTTTCTTGGATCTTGCTCTTGTAATAGGCCCAACTGGAACATGCAATGGATCCTTGAATTCTTGTTGATTCTCATCATATAGGATAACAATTAAATAATATGATAGAAAAGCTATAGTAACCGTGTAAATGTACATAGTTATTGTAGCACATTTCTACATTTACAAAATTATGCAAAGGTTGGTGCGGGTCAGTTTTATGTCATATTGTGTAAAATTTTCAATTTTTTTTTTTTGTATTTTAGCCTACTGTTGCAATTGCTCTTATAATCCCAACAACAACAACCTAAGAAAATATTATAAATGAGGAAATTAAAGAAAAAGTTCCAAATCTAATCATTGTTATAATAAAACAGTAAGTATCAATTCATTAATGAACCCACAAAAGTCATAAGAAATTTGAACATAACCATTGTTAACAATTTTAAGAGAAAGAATTAAACTCTTAAAAGAAAATTATACGCAAATGAGGAGTCAAAAACAAAGAAAAAGGAAAAAAAAAAAGTTTATTCTAAAGTTATTGAACATTGTTGAGGTCTTTTTTTTTTCTTTGACAACTCTTTATTCGTTTCCAAATACACACATGGAGGTCACATAACCATCATGCAAGATAAAGTTTTATTACAGACCTAGTTGTAGCCAATGGTTACAATTCCATTCAATATCCTTTTATTGGATGTGAATCTGAAAAATCCACCATTGAATAATATTTTCTTTTTATATCATCTATTCTTACAAAATTTCCAAAAAATCAAAGATAAATAGCAATATCATTAATTAAACGTTTAAATTTTAAGTTTTTGTAGTCCAAAATTATGCTTAAAAAATAAGTTTATGAATCGAATAGTAAATAATGTCTGATTGACACAAAATTTGACATGCATGTTAAGAACATAAAAAGAATGCCATCTAACAATTAGATTTTCAAATATATATATATATATATATATATATATATATATATATATATATATATATTTTCAAAAAATGTAGTCATATAATATTTTTTAGTGAGAATTGTAGTCGTTAGTTATAACCAAGTTTGTAACCAAATTTTGCCTTAAATTAAAACATATGCAAAGGCCAAGTCAAGAATTCCACCCTTATCCATACAATTTGGGGTTTTTTTTCCCCCCCCTAAATTCTTCATACTAGATGGATTGGGCATATAGCCCGTAACTTCTCTATCTTCATGAATTAGGCTCATGATCTATATTTTTCTTACTTCATGGGTTGCGCACATGACCTATTCTTAGGCATCACGTTTATATCGTTTGACAAGGGTATGACTTACCTCCAATACTTTTTAAAATGAAATCTCCTTTTGTTTTAATGAGAGATTGCCATGTCACCCATTAATTAAATAAAAGGTAGAGATTAAAACCCAATATCACTTGCCATTGTATATTAAAAACAAAAGGCCATGTCCTTTTGTATTGGAGGTAAGCTAAACTTGTTTGACAAACTAAGAGTTAAAGTACTTTAAACATTATAGGTGTTTGGTAATTAGATTGATAATGAGCTCTCAATAGTCAAAAATGACAATAGAAGGCATAAATAAAAACACTCTATATTTTTGAAGTGGTTTGTAATAAAAGCGCCACTAAAGAACTATTTTGTTCTATAGAAATAGATTTTCATGCTTGAAAGCAAATAACTCAATTAATGCCCCATTATTTTTTTTATAGAGTTTCAACCTATGGTATCTGCTCCTATGATAGCTCTTTGTCATTAGACCAAGGCACTAATCAATTTTTGGTGTAAGCAAGGATTGAATTTGATAGGCCAAAAACGTATTGACCCCTTGTGATGGATTAAATTGATTAATTAGCCAAGTTATTAATTAATCAAATTAACATGCAAACACGTGGTAGCACAAACAAATCACCAATAAACTAAAGTATGCAGCAGAAAATAAATAACACGGTGATTTGTTTACGAATAGGGAAAACCTACACGGCAAAAACCTCACCGGGTGAATTTAAGGTCACCACTCCCGAAACTCCACTATTATCACAACAAGCGGTTACAAGTAAAGGAATCCCAAGTACCTTACCATCCTATAGTTGAGCCCTTACCCCAATACCCAATTGGACTTGTTCTGTAGTGACAGTTTCTCCTTTTGATGCACGACTCCCAAGTACGTGACTAACCAATTGCGCAGATCCCCGTACGCGACTTCAATCACCAACTAGAGAAGATTGTTGGCTGCAAAATTCTTCAACTCATCGACACGATGAAGATCACGAAGATGCTTGGTTACAAAACCCTACGGTGCAAAGACACAGCAACTTCTTCACAAGAGAGATGAACTAGGGCAAGAACTTCGTCTCAAGTCACAATTTGCATGAACAAGGATTTCTCAATGCTTGTGAAACTTGCCACCCTTTGACGGCCCTTAAAATAATCATTTTATATGTCTAGGGTTAGGAGAAAAGAAGGCCCAAAGACACATCCATGGATTAGAATCAAAACAGAACTAGGAATTTGTTTTTCTTAAATCTCGACAGCTATAGGTGTCGAGGTGCTGTCGAGCAGCTATCAA
>NC_134018.1:25150834-25183334 GCF_040712315.1 Castanea sativa
ATATGGTAAGGTATCAATTAGGAGTTATTTTAGAATATATTTTCTTGTCTGTCAAGTTTTATGGAGCCCTTTAATAGGCTCTGAAGTTTGTAAACGTTCTTCATAACATTATTGAATAAAAATCAGAAAATGTGAAGCTTTGCTCTCTTTTAGTTCTTCAAGAACTGTGAACTTATCAGGGATTCTTTCTTGTGGCGTTCAAACTTTATACCTTCGGTTCGTGATTCTTTATAATCATTGGGTCAAGGTCAACTTATACCTTTGGTTCGCGTTTCGATTATAAACGTTGGGCCAGGGTTTCTATCAAAAATCTGAATTTTAGCTTTCTTGGGCAAGTATTCCAATATTTTTGTTGGGTCTCAAAGCGTGTCGATTAAGGTTCGCCTCATTTGGTATTAAATATTCCAATATTTTTGTTGGGTCTCAAAGTGTGTCGATTGAGGTTCGCATCAAGTCCTTATTGTTAACTCACTAATAAAAAATGTTTATATAACAAAGAAATTGTACAATTGACACACCAAGTAGCAATAAAATAATAATAATAAATTTTAATTAACATCGTAAAAATGCCGCATAAGCATTTAAATAAATAAAACTCAATTCCAGCACAAAAAAATATATATATATATATATACCAAAGAAAACAAAAACTAAAAAACTCAACAATTAAAAAAGAGAAATCATCAAACTCATCAACAAGATTAGAAAATGCAAATGTCGTCGTCCTTCTCCTACCCAAAGATATCTCAAATATTGATTTATGTTTTGGGTGTTCATGTTTCTAGCGGCTCCACGTTCTAATGTGGGTATTGCGTATTGGATATTGCATTAGAATATTGATTTTGAGTGTTAATGTTTTTGGGAATTCCAATTTGTTTAGTGAGTATTGGATGTTTCCCGACAGTATTGCATAAAGTTTAGATTTTGATGGATGTGTATCTTTCAACCTGAGGAGATTTCTAGAACATGCTCTCTCTATGATTCCCGATCTGCCACGGACAAGCCACCTCGAGCTCCATCTCCTTCGTCTATAACTTAGTTCTTTTCTTTTTGATGAGTTTGATGAATTTCTTTTATTAATTGTTGTATTTTTAAGGTTTTTTCTGTTTTTTGCATCTCATATAAAATACACAGCGGAAGCAACAAACACGGATCGACTTCATTCATGAGAGATAGCATGCAACCTTAAATTATAGAACAAAGAATAGAAAAAACCAAGACTTGAGAATACTTTTAATCTTCATCTCAATTCTACATGGTGCTCAAGAAGTGTGGTCTCTCAACTAGTCTTTATGTACATTGATTCTCAAAGAAAAATCATTCTTCTTCTTCTTCTTGAGAAAAACTGTTTTCTTTCTTTCCATCATACGTATATTCTAACTACCTTGGTAGTTACTTTATTTAACAACTCTTATTAAATAAAATCCGATTATCTAATTGGGTTAGCCTTTTGGGCCTACCCAATTGGGCTTTAATTTGTGGCTTGAGATGGGACCAAAGAGAACAAATAAGACTCTAACTCCAATGAGCCTTGGGCTTTTCTGTCAACTCTTGACAAGTCCAAAGTTACCATTAATTATATTTAATACCGCTATATAAATATAATTGCACTCTAGGCCTTATTGACCCCTCATGAAATATTCATAGTGATCAAAGTTATAATGAATTGTCACTTTGTTTTATCCTTGAGTACCCAGTTTAATCTTTTAGTTATTCACATTTATTGAAATCCAATTTCAATAAATATAAGCTTTAGTAACTCCTTACTAAAGTGGGCGCCCTGAATAACCAGTTCCCATTAAACTTATCTCAAAGGGATATTTCGTGTCTCTACTAAAAGAGATTATGGGCTCCATCGTGAGAATATGTATTCCCTCAACACTACATATGGTTACCCAACATATTGAGGTTTTGACCGTGAATATTAAATCTCACTCCTAATATATCAAAGTTATCTACATTTCATGATCATGTCCACTACCCTCTCAGAATTAAGAGTCTATGAAATAAGAAGTAGTGACATTAATTATTCGAGTGACAGTTGTTGATTGAATAATTAATCTCACAGCAATCAAGTTCAATATGTCTTAACTCTTAAGACACATTAACTAAAAGTCTCTATTTCCATGATCAAGACAAATTATCTTAGTTGATGTATTGTAGTCTTTGCAGATGAAATGTCCAATTTCATCACCGACTACAAACTGCATTTTGAGTTTACAAGGAACTTGTAATTTACACTATGACTAAATCACATACAATGCATCTCATGTCCTATGATAATGTCCTATTAGTTCATTTATAAATAGTCTCATATAATTAAACAATATAATTATTTATGACATGCCAATAAATTGGATTTTAGGGCACAAACCCTAACATTTTCTTGATAATTTTTTTGCTTATGTGGACTTTTTTTAATAATTTAAATGCTTGTGGAATTTTTAAATGTTAATTAAAAACCAAATTGTACAATTTTTAAATGCTATGGACAAGCAAATAGATTGTACATACAGAAAATCCTTATATAGCAAATAGATTGTACAATTGTCACGTAAGGATTTTCAGTTAGTAAGTTAACGGTAAAAATCAAATTGTTTGCAAGTTCAAAATAATAAAGACTAAATTGACTGCTACAAAAATATAAGAACCAAATTGGCAGTGACCCTAAAATATAGAAACCAAAAGAGTATTTTCACCAAAATTTTACCATACTTATACACTATATAAAAATGGATGAGTTTGGCAACCGATGTAAAAGTAAAGATGCCACTACCCATCTGGCAATGCATAGCCAAGCATATTGAAGGGGGACCAAAAGTCACTAGACTTATTGTTGATACACAATTCTCTGAATATACACCCAAAGATAAACAAATTGGAATATCATACTTTCTAAAGAAAGAGGATGAGTTTGGCAACCCAAGTTAAGAGGATACCAGGCAGAAGATATCCAAAGGGAGCTAAAGTCACTATAAATGTTGACACATGATCCAAATAAATACCCAAAAGTAAATGAAGAAAAATATAAAAATAAAACATTTGTGGCACCTACGCATTAGGGGTATTTTCGGCATCCGGCTGATCTCTCACAACATTTGTGGTTTCCAAGAGCAACTCCACGCGGTGTAGGCAGACAGGAGATAATTGTCTATTTCGATTAAGTTTACGTACATACAAATACAATGTCTAGTAATCACGGAAACAAAAAACAGCTAGACAATCCCTGTCACTGGCCTAATATTAACAAAATTGGAGGGGATATGTCATTGAAAAAAAACAAAATAATACAAAATATACAAAGATCCAAAAGGCTGTTCCCAACGCAACGGTCCACGCGGTTTCCTTTTCAAAATGGCCACAAAAGAAAAAGGACAAAACGCCTAGATTAACCAAGTCCCCCACAAGGGCCACAACAACACACACAAAGAGAGCAGCGCAAGCCATTTTACTCATCAAATGGCCTCCTGTTCAATATGTCATGTTGTTTGTGGCGGGTCCAAAATGTTGTATTAATCTCTCTAGATAGCTACTTACCATCTTGATTTGCAATTGGAGATATATAGACCTGGCCCTGTATAATAGTTCTATCGATCTGGAATCCTGGAATGGTTGAGAAAGCCACTTCTGGTTCGGATGAAAGGAACACTTCATCAGCTAAACATTCCATGTACACTTCTGAATATCGAGACCCCTTGTCGACTTGAAAGATTGATACATGTTCGAAAGAAAAGCCTAAGTTATGTAGGAGCCAAATCCGCTTTGCCATTTCAGTGAATGAAGCAAAGAATTGTGTGTTTGGAAATTCACCAGCATTTAAGAGGTTTCTTTGTCTAAGATTACCAAATATTAATGATTCCATCTTGGAAGTAATAAGTTTCAAGTACCTATTGCGGCAAAATTTAGCAAACTCTGAATTAGGCTTCAGGGTAAGAAACTCCTTTGGTTTCACAGATTTCAATTCCATGAATTGCCCGAAAAATAACTCGCGATCTAGCTTCTCATCATGCTCATCATCTGGTTCAGAGAAGTTTGGATAACCAAAATGGCTAAACATGACCTTGCAAACATAGGACTCAAATGCGAAACATTTGTGATCATCTTTCCAATAAACCACACATGGTTCCATTGCATTTGCTATTCCATCAATATCCATCTTAGCAACTTTCATCTCATCCAAAATCAACCTGACAAAGATTCGAATAGACTTAACTGTATGACGTAGAACTGTCATGAAATGGCTAGGATTTAAGCCTGATTTATGAAGATTGTCAAGCACAGATAATTGCCCACTTTGGTTTAATCTCTTCTCAAGTAACCTGTTCTGATTAATGGCTTCCTCCAACTTCTCTCTAAGAAACACAATTTCGGAGTCCTTGAGCCTGACCTGAGATTCCAGCTTCTTCCCCATGATTTCATAGGTTTTCAAAACACTCTTTAGCTCCTGAATTTCAGCCATAACCATTGCAGTCTCTGGTGAAGGTGAAGGATTGAACTGTTTCTTTAAGTAACTATGCTTCAATTCAGACAAGCTCTTCAACTCTGACACTACCAATTGATCAGCACTTTGAATCCCATAAGGATCATAAGGAGACTGAGCATGCTGTAACTGAGCATATGCAGCTTTAATAGATGAAACGCTAGCAAAAAGTGTGGCAAGAAGAGCTTCCAAGGCCACCTTATTATTCTCAACCTCTTCACCCTTCTCAAAAGATTGAGACAGACTATGACTAGCTGTCATAACCTTAACGTTAGCAACATGTCCATGCCGATCTTCCTTAACCTTTTGCTGGGGCTTAACCTTGTGATTTCCATCTACTGGAGCAACTCCGGTTGCTGCCCGAAGGTGAAGAACTTTGGCAAAAGTCCGTGCCAATTTGCTCTTAGCAGGAGTCACAGCTGATGGTTTAACAGGATCCATCTGCAGGAATGACACAAATGATAGACAATGATGGTGAGACTCGCTGCTTTTGCAAAAATGACAATATAAAAGTGAATCCCAACGTAAAAGTAATACAGTGGCAAGCAAAAAAAGATTGAGCATGTTGAACAATAGAGAAAAGTAATATGCTTTAGCACTTTAGACCGAGACCATTGATGGAAGATGGAATTTCCTTTTCTTTGTTCTTTCACCTTTATGATCAGTCTCCGGTTTGCTTTTAATGGAGAATGGAATTTTTCTTTTTTTCTTTATAAGATTTTCCAATTTGCTTTCTTTAGAAAACAATAGATTTTGATGGAAAAATAGACAATAAGCCCAGGCATACGAAATTCTTAAATATCAAATAACAAAAGTAATTTTACTCACCTATGAAGCGCGGATACAAGTACGGGTTTGACACAAAAAATGAATATGAACAGTGTGTACAGTAAAATCAATTTTTGAGAAGTTATAGTACGAAGATACGAAGACAGCACTCCAAATAAAATATTCGTACTTCTGAGTTTTAGAAGTATGTGAAAGTGATCATAATTTATTATCTTAATAAGATATGAAAAATGTTATAAAAAAACAAAAAAAAAACAAAAGAAAAAAACAACTAAGTAGGAAAGTTTCAAAAACACAATCAATGTTCCAGGTACTTAGCTATTTGAGCACTAGGCACGTTGGTTATGATGACACATTGTTGCAGAGTATCATATACAATAGAAACAAATAAAATTTCAAGCAGGGAAAAAAAATAAGTAATTTAATGAATGACTACTATTTCTTTCTCTCGTTTCTTTTGTTCTCTTGGCTGATATTTCGGATACGTTTGATACATATGTTTAAATATATGTTTTTAGTTTTAAAATAACATTACATATATTTTCATACATTTTTTCACCTACAACTTATTTTCAAAAGAACTGAAAATTGTTATTTAAACATACGTACTATTTATTTCTAGAGGACATGAAGTTGTTTAATATACTTTTTGCAGACTGGTTATGCTAATAAGACCTTGTAAGAGGATTCATCAAAGGCAATTTTAGCAACAAAAACGCTAAAAAAACCCACCATATCAAAGATGCTGAACTTAAAAAGTTTTAACACTTAAGTAGCAAACTGCCATCTTTGTCAATGTACTACTATATATTTTTACCACTTAGCAACAGACTACATTAAACTGCTATCTCCAGCAGTTTAGAGTTGCTCGAAATTTTCTTCTCAAAAAAAAAAAAGTTGCTCGAAATTATATGCACAAATAATATTATTTATTCAGTTCTCAACTTTCTCATGCATATCTGTCTTTTCTTTGTTTTTCTCGTGTTTCTATTCTTTCAGCCTCTTCTCTCTCTTTTCTTTTCCTCTCTACTCCATCTCTGTCTCTCTATTACTCCTCTCACTACCGTCTTGCCGCCAAGGCATCTTTGATTTTCGCTCCAAATTGGCAAGTTTGAGATCGGCTCATGGTAGCAGTAGAGCTTGGTGTGCAGCATTGGCATGTAGTGGTTGTTGAGATCAGCGTTGGGGTTTTGGATTCGTGGGTTGCGGGTTGTTGAGATCGGTGGGTTATGTGTTTGGGTGTTTTGTGGTTGTGGAATGGTATTTGTGGGTAGAAAATCAGAAGCTTTTTGTATTATTTTAATGTGTTGTATGTTAAAATAGAACATTTAGAGCATTCACACTAGTATGTGCAAAAAAAATTTTATTTTGCAAATCTAAAACCTACTTTTTTCTATTTTACACATATTTTTACAAAACACCTACACCAGTTTGTCTATTATACACATTTATTTAACACTGTGAATAGTAACAATGAGAATGAAGTAAGAAAAGAAATGAGAAAAAGAGAGTCAGGGGAAAGAAAAAAAGAATAAAAAAATTATTTATATGGTTAACAGTAACCGTGTATATATGCACTGTTACTGTTCATTTACAAGAGCATTGTGTATATTTAGACATTTTTATAAAGACTGATGTGAAGGGTTTTGGGGTTAAAATGTGTAAAATTAAGCACTTTTTGTATTTTAAAAGACTATCCACGAGCTGGTGTGGTTGCTCTAAGTATATTGTAAATTGTGATGTTAAAAAAGATACAATAACTTTTTTGAATTGCTAAAAATTAATATTTTTAGAACCTTTAAGAGCATTCACAATAAAAGTATTAAATAGAAGTGTTAAAAGCTATTTTTAACACTTTCAATACCTCACACACTAAAAAAATCCAATGCATCAAAGTTGCTAAAACTATTTATTTTAACATCTAGCTACAGTAAGTTATCATTTCTAACACCACACTGTAGCGAGATGTTATACCAAACAAATTATTTTAGGCTAAAATGCAAAACTGGCCCTTTAATTTTCTTCAGATTTTATTTTAGTCTTCTAACTTTACTTTCGTTTATTTTAGTCCTCTAAGTTTCAAATTTATTCAATTAAGGCTTTTCCGTTAACTTTTGTTAAAATTTTTTGAAAAAAAAAATCTGGAAAATATATTTCAATCATTAATTGAATTTTTAATTTAAAAAATTTGAAGAAAAATTTATAAAATTGAAAAATTAACCACAACATATAACAAAATTTTATAAAAAAACCTTAATTGAATAAACTTAAAAGTTAGAGGACTAAAATGAACAAACGCAAAACTAGAGGACTGAAATGAAATCAGAAGAAACTTAGAGAATCAGTTTTACATTTTACCCGTTATTTTATTACTTTCTAACTTTAACTACCCATTTTTCCTTTTATTTAATTTATTTTTTCTCTTCGATTCTAACGCTAAGTTTATGGCTCTAGTCCCTTCCCAGCTCCCCTTCTCCCTCTCACCCAAACCCTTCCTTCTCCATCTAAAACTGAACCCAAGCCAAAGCTTCATGGCCATCTCTTCTTCATGGCTCCATCGCTGCTGCCATCACTCATGGTGGAAAAGAAAGGTTTTGTTTGTTTGTTTGTTTTTTTTTATAAATGATTTGGTGGAAGAGCAAGGAATTGGGATTTGTGATGGTGGCGGAAGAGGAAGTGGCTTGGTTGTGAGAGTGGGGGGCTGTGGCAGTTTTTGGTGGGTCTTGCGGCGGTTCAGTTGGTGGGTGGTTGGGTTTATGTGGTGGGTTTGTGGTGTTTGTGGCATGAGTGGTGGGTGATTGGGGTTTGTAGCGGTTGTGGTATGGATGGTGATTTTGTTTTGGTGGGTGGATGAGTTTGTGTGGTGGGTGGTGGTGGTAAGTGGTTGTTCTTATTGCTTCCAAGAATAGAGAGAAACGGAAAGAGGATGAGAAAGAAATAAAGGAAGAGAAAGAAAAAGAAAAAGAAAAAGACGATTAATAAAAAATAAATAAAGAATGAATATTTTAATGGAGTGGTAAAAAAATAAAACCTTTGATATATTGAGTATAATCAAAAGTGGAGTTCTAAAATAAATAAAATAGCATTTTAAGTTACTATATGCTGTATTAAAATAGCATTTATGATGAGAATGCTCTAATGTTTTTATATAGGAAAAAGCCTATTACACACTTTGTGTGTGCAAACACACGGTCCAAAAATAATGTCATGTTTTCAACTTTGAAATCGGAACTTAAAATCACATTTCAGTTGTTTTGGGCTGTGCATTTGCACAAAGTATATGCACTGCCCTTTTTATATAGGTCAGATGGGTCTTTTTCTTTGGTCGGTGCCTCTCTCTCTCTCTCTCTCTCTCTCTCTCTCTCTCTCTCTCTCTCTCTCACAAACATGTATGGGTCGGGTTATTATTTAAACCAAACATGATCGGCATCTTTCAGGTTATTGTTAAGATAAATAATGCAAACTGTATGCAGAAAAATAACAAAAGGAAGGGTTAAAAAAAAAGATTAAAAATCCAAATAATTTTTATTTTCTTTACCCTTACCGTGTACAGTAATTCCAAATTATTATTATTATTAACAACCAATGGTTTTAACTTTTAACAGATCAACAGATCTGATGCCACTCTTGGCTTTTTCTATTTCAAGGTAAACCATATTGGCTTTTACAAAGCAAAATTTTCATTACTATTTTTATGAAAAACCTCTGTTTCGAAATTGCTTATTTTTGGTAATTTATTTGTATAATGTGAGACAAAAAAAAGTAAAAGCTAGTTTATTTCAAAAAAATTGAAAATTAGGTTATTTGAAATAAAATTGAGACAAAAAATAATGTAAGACCTATAAATAATAAAAAAATTTAAAGGAAAAAACTAGCTTATATAAATAACGAATAATGATAAAATGTCACAAGAATTATGTACATTTGAACGTGCAAAGGAGAAAATTTAATATTTATTATGATAAATATTTCTTGATTTTACTTTTAATTGGATAATGATTAGATGTTTGTAGAGTAAAAGCATTCATATCAGTTCGTTTATAATAGAAAAATGTGTAAAATTTAAACAATTTTGTCAAAAAATGAAGAGAGAGAATGGTGGTGGTTGTGTGTGAAAAAAAAATTAATATTTTAATAAAATGTAGTATAAAATAATTTAATGTAAAGTATTTTAAAAAATAAATACATAAAATAAAAAAAGTAAATTCTTAGTATAGATATTTTTACAGATACATTGTCTATCACAAACTTTTAACCCTTATTACTCCACAAAATAATAATAACATAATAATAAAAATTATGTTTGTATACTATGCATCCCATAGGATTCCTAGAGTTTACAATTTAAAGGACCAAGGAAAAAAAAAAAAAAAAGGTCTAAAAAGTAGTCTGCAATATACAATGCACTAAAAATGGGACCCACAAAAGTGATGGATCCTTCACTCATCAATAAATCTCATAATCATGGAATTGTTAAAATCATGTATGGTATGGCCCTCCCAACACCAACACCACCACCACCAGTAGAACTCTGTAGTCTGCACAAATGAGATTTCGTCTTATCTAATCTAGCCCTAGCCTAGCATCGTCGTTCTTATAACAAACTGACCCACACGTTGGGACACGCAATGCATCAATCCCTAAATTATTATAATTCTCCTTCTTTTTTTTTTTCTTTTTTTTTTTTTTATCTATTTCATTTTAGAACGTTCTAAAATGTTGTCATAATTCTAAAAATAAAATTAATTAATTTACTAATATAATAATATTCCTATTATACTCTTACTTTATTTTTAAAATTATTTGAAAAGAAAACTAATAAATATTTAAAAAATTAATTTAATTAGGACATATTTTTAGTTGTCTCGTTAAGAATAGCTCATTTTAAAAAAAAAAAACTGATAAATTTATTTAAGACATTTTTGTAAATTTATACATTTTTATAAAGTAGACAAGATAATAAATGATATTATTTTTTAAATATTGATTTTTTAAATAAGCTAAACAAAATGAGACAAAAGTAGTATCTAATTCTTTTTGTTTTGTTTTGTTTTGTTTTTTTGTGAGAGGAACTCTTTTTGCTCTTTAAAAAACAATTCGCTCATTTTTACAAATACTCGGTGCAATTATTTGGTGTTGATGGAATAATTTTATGAAAAATTATAGGATTATAATATTTTTTGAAAATTTATAGGATCACAATCTATTATTATATATTTTCATATTTTTGTAAGCATACCACGTGCAACCAAGGGAGTATTCAAAATTATTGAATTAAAAAAAATTAATAATTGAATTAAATGCAATGGAAAGGTCATAAAAGAAAAAGGTATAGGATGAAATTATAACCAAGGGAGTTTTCAAAATTATTGAATTAAAAAAAATTAATAATTGAATTAAATGCAATGGAAAGGTCATAAAAGAAAAAGGCATAGGATGAAATTAGATATGATGTTTCCACCACAAAAAATTAAATTTGAAGTATTCATTTTTTAACTTTCTTTGTCTAACTTTCTTTTTTTTTTTTTCTTTTTTTGGAAATAAACGGCATCCTTTTCTAACTTTCAGTCAAAAAGGATATGATGTACTTTTTTTTTAATATTTAAGAGTTTATAAAAGAAATTATAAAAAGTAAATAAAAATATAAGTTTCCTATTATATGATTTAATAAAAATTACAAAATATTTTCATTGTGAAAATCAACCATATGAAAAGAAAATAAAAACAGATAGATCTCTCTCTATATACTTTTTGAGAGAAAGATATATATATCTCTCTCTCTATATATAATAATAATAATAATAATAATAATAATAATAATAAATTTATTTATTTATACCCTATTCCAGAATGTTCAATCCCTAAAATCACTATCTAAAAAATAAACAAAAAAAAAAAAATCCTTAAATCACCAGAAAATGAAAAATGTTAAATCCCTTTCAGGGTGACACATTGCCAGCACAACAAACACCAACTGTGTGGTACGGCATGCAACACGCTGGACAGAAACCTATGAAATGGTCACCCACAATGATAAAACTAAACAACTCCGCTGGTCCAAAAGTCATAGTTTTATTTTATTATTATCTTGTTTTGATAGGGTCATAGTTTTATTATTATGTTATTATTTTCTTAAAAATAATAAATTCAGAAAAAAAAAAAAAGGAGAGAGAACCAGAAATAAGTAATAACGCCTACTTTGACCGACCAATCAAAATTCAAAACCGTGGAAAAATAAATAAGTGCGAGAATTTATTTAGCATACCTTAAATATCACGAGAATTTGAGCGAAAAGAAACAACTATGAACTTGTTATCTTCATAAAGAACGTAAATCTCAAGAAAACAGAGACACCCAAGCCAAGCGATCCTGAACGACGAAACGGCAACCTCTGCAACAACAAAAATCCATCAAACAATAATCAAATCACTTCAGTACCCACACCACAAACCCCTATATAAAAACATAGCTCTTTTTTTTTTACAAGACCCGAAAACATATATAACAAAAATTATCTAATTAAATCATTACAACAACAACAACAACAAAGAACCGTGAAGAAATTAAAACACATAATAGAATTAGTTTTATACTTCAACAAAATAACGAAGAGCCAAGAACAGAGAGAATTTCTTGTGAAAAGCACCAAAACTTTGGCTCCTAAAACTTAAAAGCAGAAGGAAAGCAACCCCGAGAAACCCCTAATATATATATATACTCAGCGACTCTCTACAAAAACAAAAACGCGTTCACAGAATATCTAATGAAGATATGAGAAGCACCGACCTTTTACCTCTTAACCCAAAAACCCTCTGAAAACCCTTTATATTTATATATCTAGACTATCAATACATACATACTCTTTTTTTTTTTCTTTTTTGAGAAACAAATACATACATACTCTGATTCTATACCCAAAATAAAACGATTTTTTTCCCTTTTTATATACGTTTCCAATATTTTGCTTTAACCGACTACAACAAGCCTTCTATAATTTAAAGGGGCAATAAATAATGGCAAACCATCCAATCATGGAAATTATATTTATTATATATATAATAAAAAAGAAATAAAGCTTGTTAAGAAGTTTCCGAAACTAACCCTTACCTTTACGAAGAAACTTCGTGTATTCTATTCTCATAAAAAATCTCTCTCCCTTTGACCCAAAAAATGCCTTAATTAATAATAAAGAATATATATATATATATATATATATATTATTATTATTATTATTATTTGTTTGAGAGTATTGCACGGGACGGGAAAGAGAAAAAGACGAAGTAGGACAAGGATTGATTAATATTGTAGAAGATGTGTCGTGTCAGACATGCGAGAGGTCCAGGTTCCTCTACCTCTAGGCTCTAGCCTCCGTCACTTTCAATGATATTTTTCCTACTCATTGTATTTTCTTTTTTGGATATTACCTAGCCGTTGTTATGGGATTGTAGGGTCGACAAGGATAGTTCAGGCAAGTTTTGTTTTTTTTTTTTTGGTTGCTGAATAATCAAATTAAATTGTTGCAAGCAAAATGTGTTGTATACTTTTTTCTTTTTTTTGATAGAAAAACACAAACTTTATTAATAATTAAAAGCAGTAAATATATCATGGAGAAGAGTCTGTACAAGAAAACATGGACTCTCTTCAATCCAAACAGAAAATAAGACATAAGAAAATAAGACATTTCGAAACTCAAAAGAAGTAACTTGCATCCCATAAATCAAAAGCAGCATGAGAATTTCCGCTAAGAGCATGAACAATATTAAGTGAATCTCCTTCTAGAACAAAGTCCTGAATACCCATATCCTTAGCAAATTCCAAACTAGATTCAAAGACCTTTGCCTCAACTTCAATAGCTCCTAGAGGACACCGAAACTTCTTGCTAAGACCTGCAATAAAATTTCCAACATAGTCTCGAATTACAACCCCCACTCCAGCTTCTTTTTGTTCCATAAAAACAGCTCCATCTACGTTAACCTTATAAAAAGGAAAAGCCGAAGGCTTCCCATTTTAAAACATGAACTTGAGAAAGCTTCATTGGGACTTCCACAACTGCCTAATACTCCTCCAGGTAGTAAGTACACCATAGAATCAGTTGCTTCCCATTCTTCCTTAATCCACCATACTAAACTTCATTCCTATTTGTCCAAAGTTCCCATAAAATTGTGATTGCAACAGCCTGATCTTCAAACAACCAATCTGCCTTCATCAAGATAAACCATAGGAAATCCATAAAACACCTAAACTGCACAAAGGCAAAGTCATTTAAATTTTGAAATAACATCCATGTTTCGTGTGCCTTAGGACATTCCCAACAAAGATGCAGCAAGGATTCCAAATTATCACCACATTCCTCACAACCACCCTCCAATATTGTATGTACTAGATTCGCCTTCGTTGGGAGAATAACGGGCTGCCTTCCAAATAAAGTGTCGAATCTTATGAGGAACTTGGATCTTCCAGAGCTTTTTACAAACTGCCTCATGCTATCACCATCCGAGCTTGAAGCAAATTCAATAGGCTTACTCAAATCCAGAGCAACATTGTAGGCACTCCTAATTGAAAATAAACCATATGAAGTCTCTGCCCAGATTTGTTTATCATCAGGAAGCCGGGTACTCAGTGGAATACCTCCTATAATTTTTGCCCCAAAGGGAAGGAAAATGCATTTAAGTAAACTAAAATTCCATCCCTTATCTTCAACATCAATCAAATCACTAACCATAGAGATTTGTGGATAAAGAACTCGAGGGGAGATAACCTTAGATGAAGAAAAGTTAGGAATCCACCTATCCTCCCATATCTGGATTTTTTGAGCATTGCCAACATTCCATCTCATCCATTTTTAACAATTTCTTGTGCTGCATAAATACTTCTCCACACATATGAAAGTCTATTTCCCAAAGAGCCATGAACAAAATCACAATCTATTAAATAATGCGCCTTAAAAACTCTATAAACAAGAGTATTATTAGCCATTTGAAGTCTCCAGCCTTGTTTAACCAAAAGAGCCAGATTAAAAGGCTTAAGTAGTTTGAAACCCATCCCACCACATGATTTAGACACACGCAACTTATCCTAACTCAACCACGCCATCTTTCTTTCATCCGGTTTTTGTCCCCACCAAAAATTTCTAATCATACTAGTCAGATCATAACAAAGGAATTAGGGATTTTGAAGTAGCTCATGGTGTATGTTAGGGTAGCTTGAGCAACTGCCTTGATCAAAATTTCTTTCCTGGCTTTAGAAAGCAACTTCTCCATCCATCTAGCTAACTTTTTTGCCAATTTTTCCTTCATGGCATTAAAAGTATTTCTTTTATTCTTCCCAACTAAAGATGGAAGACCAAGGTATTTTTTGTGTTGTCTAATAATCTGAGCTCCAAACCTTGTCTTAATTTCTTATTAAAGTTGCAGGTCTGTATTGCTAGAGAAAAACAGAAAGGTTTTAGCCCTATTCAATAGTTTGCCCGAAGAATCTTCATAAACTTTTAAGACACGCTACAAAGAATCACACTTCTCCAAGCTAGCCTTACAAAAAAATAAGACTTGATGATGCACAGAAAACCAGTAGAATGAATGCTCCAGGCTTCAATGAACTAGTGATGAATGCCTGAAAAAGAAAAGACAAAAGATCAAAGGAGACCGGGTTGAACCGGCCAAGAACCCATCGATGCATAAGTTAGTTTTTTCTTTGGGACTCAAGAATTCCAACTTCTTAGAAATAGTCAAAACTTACTTTCATTTCTTGAGGATGAGTGCTTATATAGTGTGTTTGTAGTGGTTACTTGTCTCATAACTTCCCCAATATTTGTAGAAGTCCGAAGGTTCAGACTTAACTTCCATAACTGCTATAGAAGTTAGAAGGTTCAATCTTATCTTCTACAACTGCCATTAGGAGTTAAGTACATAGTAGGAAGTTACAGCAATGAACCAGGATCTTGCTAATGTATCAAAATGGTTACACATGTTCTAATTCCTAAGCCCTTGTAGATAAATCTTACACTTGGAAATTTTTGTCATTGGTAGGATTTGGAGGGATGAAAGTGCTACCTGTGGGTACCATTACATTACCTGTGGTGCTAGAAGCATATCCACAGCAGATAACCAAAGAGATAAACTTCCCTGTTGTGGACTGTTCATTGTCATATAACGCTATCAATGGAAGACCAACTCTAAACAGTTGGAAGGTAGTAACGTCTACCTATCATTTATCTTTTAAGTTCCCAACGAATCATGGAGTAGGTCAAGTGCAAGGAGACCAACTATACGCCAAAGAATGCTCTCTAGCCATGTTGGCTATGGATGAGCACACGCAAACGATGAGCATAGACGAGAGAAAAGTTACAACCGAGCCCACGAAAGTTCGGCAGACACTTTATATTACCCTGCCATCCAACAAAAGAGGCTTGGATGAGATCAATTTTGTCCAGTGAATTCGTCATTGGTAGGATTTGGAGGGATGAAAGTGCTACCTGTGGGTACCATTATATTACCTTTGGTGGTAGGAGCGTATCCACAACAGATAACCAAAGAGGTAAACTTCCTGGTTGAGGACTGTTCTTCCTTATACAACGCTATCATTGGAAGATCATCTTTAAACAGTTGGAAGGTAGTAACGTCTACCTATCATTTATCTTTTAAGTTCCCAACGGATTATGGAGTAAATCAAGTGCAAGGAGACCAATTATATGCCAAAGAATGCTATCTATCCATGTTGGGTATGGACAAGCACATGTAGACAATAATCATAGACGAGAGAAGAGTTACCATGGAGCCCACGGAAGTTCGGCAGACATTTTATATTACTCGGCCTTCTAACAAATGAGGCTTGGACGAGATCAATTTCATTAACTAAATTCGTCATTGGTAGGATTTGGAGGAATGAAAGTGCTACCTGTCGGTACCATTATAGTACCTATGGTGGTAGGAGCATATCCACAGCGGATAACCAAAGAGGTAAATCTTCTGGTTGTGGCCTGTTCGTCCTCATACAATGCTATCAATGAAAGACCGACTCTAAACAGTTGGAAGGTAGTAACGTCTACTTACCATTTTTCTGTTAAGTTCCCAATAGATCAAGGAGTAGGTCAAATGCAACGGGACCAATTAGACGCTAAACAATGCTATCTAGCCATGTTGGCTATGGACAAACACATGCAGCCGATGAGCATAGACGACAGAAGAGTTATCACAGATCCCACGGAAGTTTGGCAAACATTTTATATAACCCTGCCTTCAAACAAATAAGGCTTGGAGGAGATCAACTTCGTCCAGTAAATTTGTCATTGGTTGGATTTAGAGGGAAGAAAATGCTACTTGTGGGTACCATTTATTACCTGTGGTGGTAGGAGCGTATCCACAGCAAATAACCAAAGAGGTAAACTTCCTAGTTGTAAACTATTCGTCCTCATACAATGCTATCATTGGAAGACTGTCTCTAAACAGTTGGAAGGTAGTAACGTCTACCTACCATTTATCTGTTAAGTTCCCAACAGATCAGGGAGTAGGTCAAGTGCAAGGACACCAATTAGCCACCAAAAATGCTATCTAGCCATGTTGGCTATGGACGAGCACACAGATGATGAGCATAGATGAGAGAAGAGTTACCACGGAGCCCATGGAAGCTTACTAGATATTTTATATTACCCTGCCTTCCAACAAATGAGGCTTGGACGAGATCAACTTTGTCCAGTAAATTCGTCATTGGTAGGATTTGGTGGGATGAAAGTGCAACCTGTGGGTACCTTTACATTACCTATGGTGGTAGGAGCGTATCCACAACAGATAACCAAAGAGGTAAACTTCCTGGTTGTGGACAGTTCATCCTTAAACAATGCTATCAATTGAAGATCAACTCTAAACAGTTGGAAGGTAGTTACGTCTACCTACCATTTATCTGTTATATTCCCAACAGATCATGGAGTAGGTCAAGTGGAAGGAGACCAATTAGCCATTAAAGAATGCTATCTAGCCATGTTGGCTATGAATGAGCACATGCAGACGGTGAGCATAGACTAGAAAAGATTTACTGCGGAGCCCACTATTTGGCAGACATTTTATATTACCCTGCCTTCCAACAAATAAGGCTTGGATAAGATTAACTTCGTCTAGTAAATTCACCATTGGTAGGATTTGGAAGGATGAAAGTGCTACCTGTGGGTACCATTATATTAACTGTGGTGGTAGGAGCGTACTCACAGCAAATAACCAAATAGGTGAACTTCCTAGTTGTAAACTATTCGTAATCATACAATGCTATCAATTGAAGACTGACTCTAAATAGATGGAAGGCAGTAACGTCTACCTACCATTTATATGTTAAGTTTCCAGCAGATCATGGAAAAGGTCAAGTGCAAGGAGACCAATTAGCCGCCAAAGAATGCTATCTAGCCATGTTGGCTATGGACGAGCACATGCAGACGATGATCATAGATGGGAGAAGAGTTATTGCGGAGCTCACAAAAGTTCGGTAGACATTTTATATTACACTTCCTTCCAACAAATAAGACTTGGACGAGATCAACTTCGTCTAGCAAATTCACCATTGGTAGAATTTGGAGGGATGAAAGTGCTACCTGTGGGTACCATTACATTATCTATGGTGCGAGGAGCGTATCCACTGCAAATAACCAAATAGGTAAACTTCCTAGTTATAAACAGTTCATCCTCATACAACGCTATCATTGGAAGACAAACTCTAAACAGTTAGAAGGCAGTAACGTGTACCTACCATTTTTCTGTTAAGTTTCCAATAGATCATGTAGTAGGTCAAATGCAAGGAGACCAATTAGCTGCCAAAGAATGCTATCTAGTCATGTTGGTTATGGACAAGCACATGCAGACGATGAGCATAGATGGGAGGAGTTACCACGGAGCCCACAGAAGTTTGGCAAACATTTTATATTACCTTGCCTTCCAACAAATGAGGCTTGGATGAGATCAACTTCATCTAGTAAATATTCCATTGGTAGGATTTGGAGGGATGAAAGTGCAATTTGTGGGTACCATTACATTACGTATGGTGGTAGGAGAGTATCCATAGTAGATAACCAATGAGGTAAACTTCCTAGTTATGGACGACTCGTCCTAAAACAACGCTATCACTGGAAGACTGACTCTAAATAGTTGGAAGGTAGTAACGTCTACCTACCATTTATCTGTTAAGTTCCCAACATATCAAGGAGTAGGTCAAGTGCAAGGAGACCAATTAGCCACCAAAGAATGCTATCTAGCTATGTTGGCTATGGACGGGCACACAGATGATGAGCATAGATGAGAGAAGAGTTACCGTGGAGCCTATGGAAGCTTGGTAGACATTTTATATTACCCTGCCTTCCAACAAATGAGGCTTGGACGAGATCAAATTTGTCCAGTAAATTCGCCATTGGTAGGATTTAGTGGGATGAAAGTGCAACCTGTGGGTACCTTTACATTACCTATGGTGGTAGGAGCGTATCCACAGTAGATAACCAAAGAGGTAAACTTCCTGGTTGTGGACAGTTCATCCTTAAACAATGCTATCATTCGAAGATCGACTCTAAACAGTTGGAAGGTAGTTACGTCTACCTACCATTTATCTGTTATATTCCCAACAGATCATGGAGTAGGTCAAGTGGAAGGAGACCAATTAGCCACTAAAGAATGCTATCTAGCCATGTTGGCTATGAATAAGCACATGCAGACGGTGAGCATAGACTAGAAAAGATTTACCGTGGAGCCCACTGTTTGGCAGACATTTTATATTACCCTGCCTTCCAACAAATAAGGCTTGGACGAGATCAACTTCGTCTAGTAAATTCGCCATTGGTAGGATCTGGAAGGATGAAAGTGCTACTTGTGGGTACCATTATATTAACTGTGGTGGTAGGAGCATACTCACAGCAAATAACCAAATAGGTGAACTTCCTAGTTGTAAACTATTCGTCCTCATACAACGCTATCAATTGAAGACCGACTCTAAATAGATGGAAGGCAGTAACGTCTACCTACCATTTATATGTTAAATTTCCAATAGATCATGGAGTAGGTCAAGTGCAAGGAGACCAATTAGCCGCCAAAGAATGCTATCTAGCCATGTTAGCTATGGACGAGCACATGCAGACGATGAGCATAGATGGGAGAAGAGTTATTGCGGAGCTCACAAAAGTTCTGCAGACATTTTATATTACACTTCCTTCCAACAAATGAGGCTTGGACGAGATCAACTTCGTCTAGTAAATTCACCATTGGTAGAATTTGGAGGGATGAAAGTGCTACCTATGGGTACGATTACATTATCTGTGGTGCTAGGAGCGTATCCACAGCAAATAACCAAATAGGTAAACTTCCTGGTTGTAAACTGTTCATCCTCATACAACGCTATCATTGGAAGACAGACTCTAAACAGTTGGAAGGCAGTAACGTCTACCTACCATTTATCTGTTAAGTTCCCAATAGATCATGGAGTAAGTCAAGTGCAAAGAGACCAATTAGCCGCTAAAGAATGTTATCTAGCCATGTTGGCTATGGATAAGCACATGCGGATAATGAGCATAGACGAGAGAAAAGTTACCGTGGAGCCCACGGAAGTTTGACAGACATTTTATATTACTCTGTCTTCGAACAAATGAGGCTTGGACAAGATTATCTTCGTCCAGTAAATTTGCCATTAGTCGGATTTGGAGGGATGAATGTGCTACCTGTAGGTACCATTATATTACCTGTGGTGGTAGGAGTGTATTCACAGCAAATAACAAAAGAGGTAAACTTCTTGGTTGTGGACTGTTCGTCCTCATACAATGCTATCATTGGAAAACCGACTCTAAACAATTGGAAGGTAGTAACGTCTACCTACCATTTGTTTATTATGTTCCCAACAGATCATGGAGTAGGTCAAGTGCAAGGAGACCAATTAGCCACCAAAGAATGCTATCTAGCAATGTTGGCTATGGACGAGCACATGCAGATGATGAGCAAGATGAGAGAAGAGTTACCACGAAGCCCACAGAAGTTCAGTAGACATTTTATATTACCCTTCCTTCCAACAAATGAGGCTTGGACGAGATCAACTTCATCTAGTAAATTCGCCAGTGGTAGGATTTGGAGGGATGAAAGTGCTACCTGTGGGTACCATTGTTGGAAAATCTAGTTTTGCATCTCAAATAAAACACGCAGCGGAAGCAACAATCACAGATCTACTTCGTTCATGAGAGATAACATGTAACCTTGAATTCTAGAACAAAGAATAGGAAACGTACCTTGATGTAGTGAAATTCAAAACCAAGACTTGAGAATACCTCTAATCTTCATCTCAATTCCCCATGATGCCCAAGAAATATGGTATCTTAATCAGTTTTTTGTACGTTGATTCTCAAAGAAAAATCCTTCTTCTTCTCCTTGTAGAGAAAAACTGTTTTCTTTCTTTTCATCATACGTACATTCTTAAGTACCTTGGCAATTACTTTATTTAATAAGTTTTATTAAATAAAATCTAATTATCTAATTGGGTTAGCCTTTTAGGCCTACCTAATTGGGCTTTAGTTTGTGGCTTGAGATGGGACCAAAGGAAACAAATAAGACTCTATCTCCAATGGGCCTTGAGCTTTTCTATCAACTCTTGACAAGTCCAAAGTTACTATTAATTATATTTAATACCACTATATAAATATAATTGCACTTTAGGCCTTATTAATAAATTATATCCCAAGATTTTAACAATATTATTTGACCCCTCCATAAAATATCCATAGTGAACAAAGTCATAATAAACTGTCACAATAGGGAATTCTCGATCGATCGAGACAATGAAGAATTTCATCATAGAGTTTCTGCCTGACTCGATCGGTTCTAGATTCCTCTTCGATCAATCGAAAAGTACATTCAATCAATCAAAACTCGCAAAACTAAAATTTTCAAGAATTCTCAAGTAATCATTTTTGACATCTTCATTTTTCTTCCATCAAAAACACCTTTTGATTTTACCAACGAAGATTTAGAGATCAAAAATTAAGGTTTTCAAGATCATTATCAAGAACCTTAATAATGCTAGAAACCCTTGAAAACATAATCCTAATCTCATTAGGAATAAATTTCATAATCCTAGCATTAACATGATAGCATGTATATCAGTAAACTGAAAAAGAAAATTCCTTGAAGTTTACATAGATACTTTTTCCAAAGGAACAACATTCCCACGACCAAAATTAATATATATAGATTCAAAGAATGCAAAAATTCAAAGAAATTAAATTAAAGTGGGCTATATCATACAATCACAAAATTGCTCACATGATATCATTTATATCCGTGTATCTCCATATAATTTGCAATATATGAAACACACACATCAAAATTAACAAACGGATCCAAGGCATCCAAGACAATTAACACATGCTTATAAGATGGCCAACAAGCATCAACGTTAAATTGTCTTATTATCATTATCCTTGTCTTATTATCATTATTCTAATCATGAAAACAAAGATGGCCAAGGAAATAAATGTTAACACGTTAATCGCATCAACAATAGTTATGGAATCAAATGCAACAACTATACACAATTGCCTACTATATCCAAGAGAAGCAAAACGTCCAAGCGGTGCAAAACCGTAATGCTCACACTTGATATAAATATACCAGTTTTATTTAAGACTTTATAACTGGTGCTATGAACTTCATTGTAGATCACGATAATATCAAAAATATGTAGAAACTTTACTGCAGAAAACTAGAACATCAAGAAAATAGTTTTTCTTTAATTCTAAAACTCAATTACATGTTATACAAGCATGATATTGAAGACCGCTCTGATACCAATTGTTGGAAAATCTGGTTTTCCATCTCAAATAAAACACGCAGTGGAAGCAACAATCACAGATCTATTTCGTTCATGAGAGATAACATGTAACCTTGAATTCTAGAACAAAGAATAGAAAGCGTGCCTTGATGCAATGAAATTCAAAATTAAGACTTGAGAATACCTCTAATCTTCATCTCAATTCCATATGATGCCCAAGAAGTGTGGTCTCTCAATCAGTCTTTTGTACGTTGATTCTCAAAGAAAAATCTTTCTTCTTCTCCTTATAGAGAGAAACTGGTTTCTTTCTTTTCATCATACGTACATTCTTAACAACCTTGGTAGTTACTTTATATAATAACTCTTACTAAATAAAAAATGATTATCTAATTGGATTAGCCTTTTGGGCCTACCTAATTGGGCTTTAGTTTGTGGTTTGAGATGGGACCAAAGGGAGCAAATAAGACTCTAGCTCCAATGGGTCTTGAGCTTTTTTGTCAACTCTTGACAAGTCCAAAGTTACTATTAATTATATTTAATACCACTATATAAACATAATTGCACTCTAGGCCTTATTAATAAATTATATCCCAAGACTTTAATAATATCATTTGACCCCTCCATGAAATATCCATAGTGAACAAAGTCATAATAAACTGTCAATTTGTAAACAACTATTTTATCGTTGAGTACCCGGTTTAATCTTTTAGTTATTCACATTTATTGAAATCCAATTTCAATAAATATAAGTTTTAGTAACTCCTTACTAAAGTGGGCACCCTGAATAATCAGTTCCCATTAAACTTATCTCAAGGGGATATTTCGTGTCTCTACAAAAGAGATTATGGATTCTATCTTGAGAATATGTGTTCCCTCAACACTACGTGTGGTTACCCAACATACTGAGGTTTTGACCATGAATATTAGATCTCACTCCCAATATATCAAAGTAACCTACATTTCCTGATCAAGTCTACTACCCTCTTAGGATTGAGAGTCTATGAAATTAGAAGTCGTGAGATTAATTATTTAGGTGAAAGTTGTTGATTGAATAATTAATCTCACAGCGATCCAGTTCAATATGTCATAACTTTTAAGACACATCAACACATCAACTAGAAGTCTCTACTTCCGTGATCAAGAAAAATCATCTTAGTTGATGTGTTATAGTCTTCGCAGATGAAACGCCCAATTTCATCACTGACTACGAACTGCATTTTTAGTTTACAAGGAACTTGTGATTTACATCTACTGTGACTAAATCACATAAATCACATACAATGCATCTCATGGACTATGATAAATGTCGCATTAGTTCAATTATAAATAGTCTCATATAATTAAACAATTTAATTATTTATATCATCCTAATAAATTGGATTTTAGGGCATAAACCCCAACAACCATTACATTACCTATGGTTGTAGGAGCGTATCCACAACAGATAACCAAAGAGGTAAACTTCCTAGTTGTGGACTGTTTGTCCTCATACAATACTATCATTGGAAAACCGACTCTAAACAGTTGGAAGGTAGTAACGTCTACCTACCATTTATCTGTTAAGTTCCCAACAGATCATGGAGTAGGTCAAGTGCAAAGAGATCAATTGGCCACCAAAGAATGTTATCTAGCCATGTTGGCTATGGACGAGCACATGCGGACAATGAGCATAGACGAAAGAATAGTTACCGCGGAGCCCACAGAATTTCGGCAGACATTTTATATTACCTTGTCTTCGAACAAATGAGGCTTGGACGAGATCAACTTCATCCAGTAAATTTGCCATTGGTAGGATTTGGAGGGATGAAAGTGCTACCTGTGGGTACCATTATATTACCTATGGTTGTAGGAGCGTATCCACAGCAGATAACCAAAGAGGTAAACTTCCTGGTTGTGGACTGTTCGTCCTTATACAACGCTATCATTGGAAGACCGACTCTAAAAAGTTGGAAGACAGTAGCGTCTACCTACCATTTATCTTTTAAGTTCCCAATCGATCGTGGAGTAGGTCAAGTGCAAGGAGACCAATTAGCTGCCAAAGAATGCTATCTAGCCATGTTGGCTATGGACGAGCACATGCAAACGATGAGCATAGATGAGAGAAGAGTTACTGTGGAGCCCACGGAAGTGTAAGCCTGTTCGTCAGAAGAAAAGAGTTTTTACTCTTGAGCAAGATAACGCCATTAAATAAGAAGTCTAGAAGTTGACCATGGCAAAATTTTTCTGGGAAGTTTATTACCCAGACGGGTTGGCTAACATGGTGATGGTCAAGAAGGCAAACGACAAATGAAGGATGTGCATGGACTTCACCAATTTGAACAAGGCTTGCCCCAAAGATAGCTACCCGTTGTCACGTATTGACCAGCTAGTAAACTCAACTACAGGTCATAAATTGCTAAGTTTCATGGACGCCTTCTCAAGTTACAATCAAATAAGGATGGACGAGGTGGATCAAGAGAAGACATCCTTCATTACTAGTCAAGGTCTATTTTGCTACTAGGTGATGCCTTTCGGTTTAAAGAACTCGGGGGTAACTTATCAAAGGTTGGTTAAACATATGTTTTGTCCATAGATTGGACGGGATGTGGAAGTTTATGTAGATGATATGTTGGTAAAGAGCTTGGATGAGGAAAAGCATTTGGATGACCTTCACGAGACCTTCGATACACTTAGACGATATAACATGAAGTTAAATTCGAGCAAGTGTGCTTTTGGAGTTTTGTTAGGAAAGTTTCTTGGGATCATGGTTTCACATAGAGGAATTGAAGCAAATCCTAATAAAATTCAAGCGATACTAAATATGGAACCACCAAGGAATGTCAAAGAAGTCCAATCTATCACCGGGCGAGTTGTCGCCCTTAACAGATTGGTATCAAAAGCTATTAACAAGTGTTTGCCATTTTTTAAGGTTCTCAAGAAGGCATTTAAATGGAAAAATGAGTGTCAAAAGGCCATTCAAGACCTCAAGGCCTATCTCACAATAGCTTCTCTGTTGAGCCCGTCTATACCAGATGAAGAATTATACTTGTATTTGGCAGTGTTTCCACATGCAATGAGCTCAGCATTAATTAGAGAAGAGGGGAAGATACAAAAGCCAGTTTATTATACAAGCCAAGCATTGAGATGAGCAGAAGGACTGTACCCGATGATGGAAAAACTAGCTTTTGCTTTGGTTACAGCGTCCAAGAAGTTAAGACATTATTTTCAGGACCATGTCATCAATGTCTTAACAGATCATCCACTCAAGAAGGCAATGAACAAGTTGGAAGCTGCAGGACGCCCAATCCAATGGGCCATAAAACTTAGTGAGTTTGATGTCGAGTACCAACCAAGAAGCGCTATAAAGGCTCAAGTATTGGCAGATTTGATTGTAAAGTTCACTCCCAACCAAGGTGGGTTAGAAAAGATTGATGAAGCTTAGAGGTGGGTCGTCTATGTAGATGGTTCGTCCACATTATATACAGGAGGAATTGGAGTTGTACTAAAATCCCTTAAAGGGGACAAGTTGAAATATGCAGCTCGTCTACAGTATCAGACAACCAATAATGAAGCTGAATATGAAGCTCTCCTTAAAGGGTTGGAATTGGCTAAGTCCCTTAAAGGCAGAGTCAGTAGTCATCCATGGAGATTCTTAGTTGATCATAAGTCAAGTAAATGGAATATGTGAAGCTAAGGAAGACCGAATGAAGAAATATTTTAGACAGGTGAAGAGTGATGGAAAAATAACATGTTTGTATTGCATACAAAACATATGCAATGGAAAAACAACGGATCTACTTCATTCATAAATGTTAACATGCACTATGTAAGTTTCAGAATATAAGAACGAGAGAGTGTACCTTGAAGCGATGAATTTCAAAACTGAAGATCAGAAGCACTTGGGAACACTTTCAATCTTCACTCCAATTCCACTAACGCCCAAAATGTGTGGTCTCTCAATCAATTCCAAAGGGAGAATGTCAAAAAGTCTAACACTTTTTACACACCTTTTCACAATAGTGTTATTGTATGTTCACTACAGAAAATTCTGTATGTTTCTCCCTTTGTATCTAACTGATTATCTAATTGGGCTGGCCTTTTGGGCCTTTCCAATTGGGCTTAAGTGTATGGCTTGGAGTCGGACCGAAAGGGACCAATAAGACACTAGCTTTAATGGGTCTTGGGCTTTTCTGTCAACTCTTGACAAGTCCAAAGTTACCATTAACTATATTTAATACCACTATATAAATATAGTTTCAATCAAGGCTTTATTTATAAATTATATCCCAAGACTTTATTGTACATGCAACCCGTTCATAAAATATTCGTAGTAATACAAAATCATGAAAAAAGACTGCCACTTTGTAGATTACTACATATTAATTCCTTGAGTATCCGGTTTAATCCTTTAAAGTTATTTATCATATATTTATGAAATTCAATTCTATAAATATATACGTTAGGCCTAACTCTCTAAATAACTGAACCCATTAAACTTATCTCAAGGGAATATTTTATATCTCCGTTAAGAGACTATGAATTCCATCTTGAGAATATATGTTTCATCAACACTAAGTGTGATTGCCCAACATACTAAGGTTTTGACTGTAACAATAGATCTCACTCTTGATATATCAAAGCAACCTACACTTCATAATCAGGTCCATTATCCTCTCAGGATCAAGAGTTTATGTAAATATAAGTCGTGAATTTATTATATAATTGACAGTCATTAGGAGAATAATAAAACTCACAGCGGTCCAGTTCAATATGTCTTAACTCTTAAAACATATCAACATACCAACTAGAAATTTTCATTTCCATCATCAAGACAAATCATCTTAGTTGATATATTATAGTCTTCGCAAATGAAATGCCCAATTTCATCACCAACTACAAACTATAATTTTGAGTTTACAAAGAATTTGTGACTTATATCTTCTATGACTAAATCACATAAATCACATACAATGCATCTCATGGACTATATGATAATATCTGAATGTTCATGTTACCATTATTTTTAGATAATAATAAAACAACTTTATTAAACACAACATTAAGTCATGCATAATGTCATAAATAATAACATACATAGCATCATATAATAGGATTTAAGGGCACTAATACTAACAAAGAGGATTGTCAAAAAATTTAAGGAAGCTAGTTTTGTTCAAATCCCAAGGGAGGAAAATACAGAAGCAGATGTTTTGGTGAAGGTAGCTTCGACAGAGAGGGCTATGGACAAGTGTGACAAAGTCTAATACATGCGAAGCATAGACCTTCCAGAGGTACAACAAATTGAAGGAGAAGAAAATTGGACAACTCCAATAGTAACTTACCTCAAAGATGGAAGGCTTCTAGAGGACAAGGACAAGGCTAGAAAGTTAAGGATCAAAGTTGTTAAGTTTATCCTCATAGACAAGGTATTATATAAAAGAGGCTTCTCTAAGCCCTACTTAAGGTGCTTAGCTCCGGACGAGTCAAACTATGTGTTGAGGAAGGTTCATGAAGGAGCATGTGGAAACCACTCAGGAGCAAGAGTGCTACTCCATAAAGTCATCTATGCAGGTTATTACTGGCCAAATATTCAAGCAGGTGCTAAGGTTTATGTCAAGGTGTGTGACCAGTTTCAACGTTACAACAACGTCCCTAGACAACTGTCAAAGTATCTTACCTCGATGATGGCCCCATGGCTCTTTGCATTATAAGAACTGGATATTTTAGGTCCTTTCTCACTTGGAACCAGGCAAATGAAGTTTTTGGTAGTAGGGATCGACTACTTTACTAAATGGGTGGAAGCTAAACCAGAAGGCAAGTTCTTCTTTAGCAAGGAGTCAGCAATATATGCCCTTGAGCATGTCACTTGACTTATGATCAACTGAGAATCTCTGTGGACGACTATTGACTTTGTTCACAGTTGATTTGTTGAAGATGACTATTCAATTTGTTGATTTTCTTGGAGTAGAAAATTTTAATTTTATTATCAACCCTTTGTTGATTGATGTTGCAAATAAATTGAAAGTAGATGAGAAGAAAATTTCTGCTACACTTTATGAAGGATTCAAGTTTCACAACAAGATCAAGTCATTAAAGCATTCGAATTATTTGTTTATTTGGAGCGGAAGATTTTAGATTTCAAAGATGAACTCGAGGACGAGTTTGTTTCAAGTGGAGGGGTCTGATGTAGAACATAATTTACTGTTTAATTATTGTAATTTATTATTTTTGGTATTTTTATTTAAAAACGTTATTTTAGGTTTAGGTGATTTATTTCCTTGTTTTTAGGTGCATTTAATGCTTTTTAGGTCAAATTTGATTCCTGATATGGTAAGGTATCAATTAGGAGTTATTTTAGAATATATTTTCTTGTCTGTCAAGTTTTATGGAGCCCTTAAATAGGCTCTGAAGTCTGTAAACGTTTTTCATTATATATTATTGAATAAAAATTAGAAAAGGTGAGGCTTTGCTCTTCTTTTGGTTCTTCAAGAATTATGAACTTATCAGGGATTCTTCTTTGTGGCGTTCAAACTTTATACCTTTGGTTCGTGATTCATTATAATCATTGGGTCAAGGTGTCATACTTATACCTTTGGTTCGCGTTTCGATTATAAACGTAGGGTCAGGGTTTCTATCAAAAATCTGAATTTTAGCTTTCTTGGGCAAGTATTCCAATATTTTTGTTGGGTCTCAAAGCGTGTCGATTGAGGTTCGCATCATATTCCTATATTGTTTGTTGGGTCTCAAAGTGTGTCAATTGAGGTTCGCATCAGTTTGAGGGGAAAAAGGGAGTATGGCCAGACAAGCTACCAGGTGTTCTATGGGCATACAGGACGACCGTAAGGACCCCTACGGGGGAAACCCCTTTCAAACTAGCCTACGGGAGCGAAGCTGTGATACTTGTAGAAGTGCCCATGGCAAACCTCAGGGTGATGAAGTATCAGGATGAGGGTAATGAAGAGCAACTCTGTCTCAACCTTGATCTGATAGATGAGGTAAGGATGAACGCAAAGCAAACGATAGCAAGGTGTAAGAACCTTATGGCTAGAAAATATGATGCAATGATGAAACCCAAGTGTTTTAACATTGTGGACCTCGTCCCAAAAAGGGCCTCTTTGGCAACTAGAAACCCAGCCCATGGGAAACTAAGATCTAATTGGGAAGGACCCTATAGGGTTATTAATTGCAAGAGACAAGGATCTTATTACTTAGAAGCCCTGGACGGGAGAAAGTTGGAGCACCCCTGGAATGGTGAGCATTTAAGAAGATATTACCAGTAGGATATCAGCCAGGACGAGTATCGCTTTGGACAAGATCATCCTATGCGTTGTGGTTACCTGGACGAGTCGAAGTTATGTGTTTGCTTTTCACTACCTGTGTTTCTTATTAGTATTATATGTTGTGTTTTAATTCCTTAAAGGTGCATGTTTCTAAACTATGCACTATCTATGGATGAAGTCATGGACTTTGTTTGTTTGTATCTTTAATTCCCTAAAGGCACCAGGTTCTAAGCATGTGCCAAAATTTGTGGACGATGTTTTGTAAGTAGTGTTTGGATTTCCAATGTGTAATGTTGCGTGAATTTTCAATTCTTATGATGATAATGCACTATTTAAAACTAATCTACAAGAAGGCAAAAAGACCTAGGGTGTGTTTGAATAACCAATGGATGAAGAAAAACCTAAAGTATATTTGTCCAACCAATGGACGAGACAATGCATGCACGCAAGAGTGTTCAAGAGTCCATGGATAAATGTAACTGGCCAAAACAGTCCAAATTTTTGGACGAGTAAAGGCTAAAACATCTTGCTAAAAGATGATTGTAACCCATCCAGGATATGGATGAGCATCAGATGAGAATCAACAAGCATTCAAGGATCCATTGCATGTTCCAGTTGGGCCTATTACAAGAGCAAGATCCAAGAAGATCAAAGAAGCACTTAATGGGCTGATTCAAGAGATTTGGGCTGATTCTAGCACAGGACATTCCAAGCTTGGTCCAAAGGAAGATGAAAATGTAATAAATTTAATTCAAGCTATTGAGGGTTGATTTGGCTTAATTGGGAGTGATTTATGGCGTGGATTAGTGGCTGATTGACTTTTCAGCTCTATATCAGTCAATGGAGATTTTTTCCTATTCTGGAGCTGCTATTTCAGACCAAATCTACTTGAATTTAGGGCTTTTATTATTTAGAACGTTTTTTAAGTATTTTCCCTATTTCTAGGTGCATTTAATGCTTTTTAGGTCAAATTTGATTCCTGATATGGTAAGGTATCAATTAGGAGTTATTTTAGAATATATTTTCTTGCCTGTCAAGTTTTATGGAGCCCTTAAATAGGCCTGAAGTCTGTAAACGTTTTTCATTATATTATTGAATAAAAATTAGAAAAGGTGAGCCTTTGCTCTTCTTTTGGTTCTTCAAGAAATGTGAACTTATCAGGGATTCTTCCTTGTGGCGTTCAAACTTTATACCTTCGGTTTGTAATTCTTTATAATCATTGGGTCAAGGTCAACTTATACCTTTAGTTTGCGTTTCGATTATAAAAGTTGGGTCAGGGTTTCTATCATAAATCTGAATTTTAGCTTTCCTGGGTAAATATTCAAATATTTTTGTTGGGTCTCAAAGCGTGTCGATTGAGGTTTGCATCAACATTAGAACCAGATGGCAAGTCTTCGGACAAATAAAGCTGGTGAAGGCAATGCCATTCATAAGATGAGTTACACTTGTAAAATATAAAGAATGGTAAAAACATTGAACATGAGGAAACTTAACATGGACGAGCTATATGCCTCCATGAGTAGACAGACAATAAACCAGTGTAATATAGGTGATGTAATTAAAGAAAATTCATCCATAAAATAACATGGTCAATAGTAAAATAAGAAATAATGAAAATAAACATTCATTCATAAAAAGTCTAGACAAGGGTAGACAACCACCGTCCAAAAACCCTTAAATAGAGTAAAAGCCTAAAAGGTAAATGTTTGGAAGCTCGTCCTAAAAGATTATAGACGAGTGAAATGTACTAAGATAAAATTAAAATGGCCCAAAACAATGGACCACATACTTAGAAACAAAAAAGAAAATAAGAAAAGAATAAACTATGATGATCAACTTTTACACTTTCACTGTGGGGGGTTCTCTCCAGCTTTTGGCTCGTCCTGGGCAGGCTGCGTGGTGGCATCATCCTCAATATTGATGTCTTCATAACTCATCTGGAGGAGAGAATTGGCAGCACCAAGTTGGAGTTTGATTGAGCTAAAGTCAACTTCAGAGAAGCGTTTAATAGCGTCCATGCGAAAATCTTTGAAGCCAGTAATGTAGTTTGTCCAGAAGATCATTGAACTGGCTGGAAGCTCTGAACTCCTCAACAGTGTCCTTTTTAGTATTCTTGAGAAGGGTGCTCATGATGAGAATCAACAAGCATTCAAGGATCCATTACATGTTCCAGTTGGGCCTATTACAAGAGCAAGATCCAAGAAGATCAAAGAAGCACTTAGTGGTCTGATTCAAGAGATTTGGGCTCATTCTAATGCAGGACATTCCAAGCTTGGCCCAAAGGAAGCTGAAAGCGTAATAAATTTAATTCAAGCTATTTAGGGCTGATCTGGCTTAATTGCGAGTGATTTATGGTATGAATTAATGGCTGATTAACTTTTCAGCTCTATATCAGTTAAGGCAGATTTTTTCCTATTTTGGATCTGCTAATTTCAGATCAAATCAACTTTTATTTAGGGTTTTATTATTTAGTACGTTTTTAAGGTATTTTCCTTGTTTTTAGGTGCATTTAATACTTTTTAGGTCAAATTTGATTCCTGATATGGTAAGGTATCAATTAGGAGTTATTTTAGATTATATGTTCTTGTCTGTCAAGTTTTATGGAGCCCTTAAATAGACTCTGAAGTTTGTAAACGTTTTTATAATATTATTGAATAAAAATTAGAAAAGGTGAGGCTTTGCCCTTCTTTGGTTCTTCAGGAACTGTGAACTTATCAAGGATTCTTCCTTTTGGCGTTCAAACTTTATACCTTCGGTTCGTGATTCTTTATAATCATTGGGTCAAGGTCAACTTATACCTTTGGTTTGCGTTTCAATTATAAACGTTGGGTCAGGGTTTCTATTATAAATCTGAATTTTAGCTTTCCTGGGTAAATATTCCAATATTTTTGTTGGGTCTCAAAGCGTGTTGATTGAGGTTCGCATCATTTGGTATCAGAGCACAGGTTCTAAAATCAGTTTTCTATCCCTTTATTTTTTTTGTTTCCTGTTATCATCCTATCCTATTCCTTTTGTATTCTTCATTCATCGTTCTTATTTTTTTTTTTTTGAAGTGCACTAGGTTAAAATCGTGCACCCAGCTCTTAAGAAAAAAAAAAAAAAAAGACACCAGAACAGAATTAGAAAAAAAAAAATTGTTTGTAGTTTCAATTCTCTCAGACCAGAATATCATTTTCTTTTGTCCTCTTCCTTTGATTTA
>NC_134018.1:25188334-25213334 GCF_040712315.1 Castanea sativa
AAAAAAAGACATCAGAACAAAATTAGAAAAAAAGAAAAAAAAATTGTTTGTAGTTTCAATTCTCTCAGACCAGAATATCGTTTTCCTTTGTCCTCTTCCTTTGATTTCATGTTTCTGTCATACTTTCTTGCCGTTGGTATTTGTTTTTACACTATAAGTTGAATTTTTTGATCAAGTTTATTAGTTTAATGAAGAACTAAAAAGGCGAAGTTACGAGTGGAAAAAGGCAAGAGAGTGTGAGACTACTATCAGGAAAAAGCCAATTTAAGAGTGAAACACGAGTGGGAGTGACATAATTTGAGTGCAAACACGTGAGAGAGTGTTCCCTCCACTACTATTGTTACTGCTACTACCACTACTAGAACCACTATAACTAGTAGTGTCTTGGTACTCGTCTATCTCCTTGTCAACACTATTACTAGACGAGGAAACGACAATCTCAAACATCTTAAACAAATTTGAAGGAAAACCTAAGAACGACGATGGAGTGAATACCTGGCTCTAGACGGAGGAGGACTAAAGACGCGGAAATACTTCTAGACGAGGCACTGGACGACGAATGTCAAGGGAGAAAATTTGAGAAATGTGAAGGGTAGGAGAGGAATTCTACTAGTTATAGAGAGTAAAATGTGGCATCTAAAATGACGTGACCAACCAGAGAATGCCACGAGACATACTCCTCAAAAAACTAAATCGACGCGACTAATCACCAATGAGGCCATGACACGTGGCACAGTATTTAATCACTCTCATAAAGACACTCGTCCAAAGAACAACAGTGAATTTTACAGTACTCTGGATGACCCTTGGACAAGGGGGTAACTAATGGTGAACTAAAAACTGGATCAACTCCACTCCGTCCATAAGAGTCATCCAGACTAGAAGGACTATCCTAGCATAAGAAGGTTGTCCCTTGTAGGATGGTCGTCTATAAGCATAAAGGTCGTCCATGAGGAAAGCTCTTGGATGACCCTCAACACTTGGAAAATTTCCAAGTGTATGATTTATCTACAAGAGCTTAGGAATCGAACCACGTGCAACCATTTTGATGCATGAGCAAGATCCTGGTTCATCGCTATAACTTCCTACTAAGTACTTAACTCCCAATGATAGTTGTAGAAGATAAAATTGAACATTCTAACTACTATAGCAGTTATGGAAGTTAAGTCTGAACCTTCGGACTTCCATAAATATTGGGGAAGTTACGAGACAAGTAACCGCTCCAAACACACTATATAAGCACTCATCGTCAACAAATGAAAGTAAGTTTTAACTATTCCAAAAAGTTGGAATTCTTGAGTCCCAAAGAAAAAACTAACTTAAGCATCGGAGGGTTCTTGGCCGGTTCAACCCAGTCTCCTTTGATCTTTTGTCTTTTCTTTTTCAGGCCTTCATTACTAGTACATTGAAGCCCGGAGAATTCAAACTACTAGTTTTCTGTGCATCATCAAGACTATCATCTGCAAAAAATAAGTGTGAAAGAATAGGAGCACCACGACAAATAGCCACCCCTTCCATCTTACCTTTATGTACAAATTTTTTAATCAAAGCAGAAAGACCCTCTGCACAAATTAAAAAAAAGATAAGGAGACAAAGGGTCCCTTGTCATAAACCTCTTGAGGGAATAATAATATTACCTCTTGGTTTACCATTAATATGTACAGAATAGGAAACAGAAGAGATACATTGCATTATCAAACCCCTCCACCTAGAATTGAAACCCAATTTTTCCATAATTTTATCCAAACAAATCCACTCCACTTGATCGTATGCCTTACTCATATCTAGCTTTAAAGTCATCTCTCCAATTTTTCCCCCTTCTTAGAATTGATGTGATGCATAGTTTCAAAGGCTACCAAAATATTATCAGTAATTAACCTTCCATGTACAAAAGCGCTTTGGGTATCACTAATAATTTTTGGTAAAACTTTTTTAAGTCTGTTAGCAAGAACTTTAGAGGCCAATTTATAAATCACATTACAAAGACTAATACGACAATAATCAGTAATACGCTTTGGATCTTTATTTTTTGGTACTAAAGCAATATGAGTTTCATTAAATTTTGGTGGAATAGTACCAAGATTAAGGAAATCCAAAACAGTTTTAGTAACCACACTCCCAATAGCAGGCCAAAAGTGCTGGAAGAATAAGGGGGGGTATACCATCTGGACTAGGAGATTTAAGAGGGTACATTTGTTTAAGAGCTTTATCAACCTTTATTCCTTGAAAATCACCCATAAGTCTTTCATTCATATTTGTAGAGACCTTTGGAACAATGGCTTCCAATAATTCAACAAAATCTGATGGGCAAGATAACTTGAACAAGTCAGAATAATGTTTAAGCACCACACCCTCCATAGCTCTATCATCCTCCTACCAAATATCATCTTCATCAAGCAGCCCCTCAATACAATTCTTTTGATATCGATTAGATGCTTTTGGGTGGAAATAACTTGTACTTCTGTCACCTACTTGAAACCAGTTTAGGCGAGATCTCAGATGCCACATCGAGTCTTCTTTGTCCAGCCAACAATTGAGCTCCACCCGAGTATCCCTCATGGAGATAATATTTTCAGGAGAAGCTAGTTGCATTTCTAGCCACTGTAGATGCTTTTGAATATGGGCAATGTTCTTCCCAACATGTCCAAAACAGTTTTTGGTCCAAACCTCCAACTTTGTACGATAATTTTCCATGCAACTCTCAATTGGAAACTCAATGCCCATATGTAAACCTTCCTCCCAAGCCGAGCTCACAACATCCTCACAACTTGAATCTTTCAACCATATAGCTTCAAACCTAAAAATCTTAGTTTGCACTAGTTTTAATTTCTTCCTCATCAGATTCAACACCAGCGGATTATGGTCAGAAGTAGAAGAAGTTCTATGAAAAAGCTTTGCTTGAGGAAATTTAATCACCCAATCCACTGTTGCTACATCCCTATCAAGCCTTTCTCTAATTTGTGTTCCATCTGATTATTGATATAGCCAAGTAAATTTAGGACCAGAGAAGCCATGATGAGAATCAACAAGCATTCAAGGATCCATTGCATGTTCCAGTTGGGCCTATTACAAGAGCAAGATCCAAGAAGATCAAAGAAGCACTTAATGGGCTGATTCAAGAGATTTGGGTTGATTCTAACGCAGGACATTCCAAGCTTGGCCCAAAGGGAGCTAAAAGCGTAATAAATATAATTCAAGCTATTTAGGGCTGATCTAGCTTAATTGCGAGTGATTTATGGCATGAATTAATGGCTGATTGACTTTCCAGCTCTATATCAATTAAGGCAGATTTTTTCCTATTTTGGATCTGCTAATTTCAGACCAAATCAACTTTTATTTAGGGTTTTATTATTTAGTACGTTTTTTAGGTATTTTCCTTATTTTTTGGTGCATTTAATACTTTTGAGGTCAAATTTGATTCCTGATATGGTAAGGTATCAATTAGGAGTTATTTTAGAATATATTTTCTTGTCTGTCAAGTTTTATGGAGCCCTTAAATAGGCTTTGAAGTTTGTAAACGTTTTTCATGATATTATTGAATAAAAATCAGAAAATGTGAGGCTTTGCTCTCTTTTGGTTCTTCAAGAACTGTGAACTTATCAGGGATTCTTCCTTGTGGCATTCAAACTTTATACCTTCGGTTCATGATTCTTTATAATCATTGGGTCAAGGTCAACTTATACCTGTGGTTCACATTTCGATTATAAACATTGGGTCAGGGTTTTCTATCATAAATCTGAATTTTAGTTTTCCTGGGTAAATATTCCAATATTTTTGTTGGGTCTCAAAGCGTGTCGATTGTGGTTCGCATCAAGCCTAAATCAAGAAGACCACACCAATTTAAAGCATCTACAAATTGCTACATTTGTTGAGCAGGCCTAGTGGCACCACCTTCCTTATCAGATGAACACATAAGTTCATTAAAATCACCAATAGCAAGCCATGGCAGCTGAGAAAGACCATTGAGATATTTTCATAAACTCCAAGATTCATATCTAAGAGAGGTCTCGGTTGTCGATAGAAACCTATAAGATGCCACCACCCCAAACCATCTCCACTGGAGAATATTTTATAATATTCACTTGTATATCATCTTTCCCAAATAAAGCTAACCCTCCACTACTACCTCTGCTGGGAACAATCAATCCTTGTTTGAATCCACAGTTCTCACGAATCTTTACCATCCAATCTCTATCAGATTTTGTTTCCATCAGGAAAACAATTTTGGGCTCTTCTATCCTAACCACCTCTTTTAAGGCATTAACTATGTAAGGGTTCTCAAGCCCCTGACAGTTCCAACTTAACAAACTCATTGGTCCTGGTGGAGCTGCTCAACGGCCTCTGTCGATCCAAAATGAGTTGCTAAGAGTTCACTTAGCTTCAAAGTTTCCTCCTCAATTTTTATTTTCTTCTCCTGAGATACAGAGAGCATAGTGTCACTAGTCTTTCTCTTGAAACTCAAAGCCTCCTCTTTATCTCCAACACTGTCCTTGATACCCTTTGGAGGAAGTCTAACCCAAACACTTTTAATATTTTCTTTAGTTTGACCCTTATCCTTCTTATCCAAACTTAAAATTTTAGATTTTACACTAGCTTTGCCTTTGGACCCATGGTATTTCCTTCCCTTATCCACACTAACACAACCATCAAAATTTCAAATATTCTCCATAGCTCCACAATTCATGGGATTAGAAACGTGAATAGCATGCAACTTATCCATTTTGTCAACTACCTATTTATCTCCAACAATTTCGGAATTTGCATCACAGTTGACCTTAAGAGGTACTTCTAAATTAATCATATCAAACTTCAAAATATTCAAATTTGAACCTCCACCATCCTTGGTTAACTCCCTGTCTATCTCCCTAATTTTTTTGCTCAAAATCCGAAACTGCATCACCAACTTTTGAAATTTCAGTAACTTCCATTGACTCCATATCTAACTGCCTATTTCCAATATTAACTACCTTCTGAGACACCTCCCCCAACTCTTGATCAAAACTACCACCACCTTTCTCCATCTCCAATGAAATCCCAATCACCAGCCTATGAACAAACTAGTTAGAGTTTGATTAAACTTAGGAGGATTATTCAACATTGAAGCTTGTCTTGATGGAATGAAGGAGTCTTCGCCAAAACCAGCAACTTCAAGAACTGATTTTCTAAAATTATTGAACTGAGCAGCACGAATCCATGGACCAAACTGTTGATCTTCCAACTTCAAAGAGCATTTACTTCTCAGCCAAAGAGGATAATCCTTATCATTATGAGTAACCCTCCTACACCAGTAACAGATATTTGGTAATTGTTCATACTTGAAAGAAATCCAATTCTCACAACTCCCATCCAATGAAATAATTCTTCCACGACAAAGAGGTTGGGAGATGTCAATGGCCACTCTGACCCTCAAGAAATTACCTCCTACCATTTCTGAAGTATTCTCCAACCTTTTGATTGTTAGAATTATGTGCCCTAAACAACAATACTATACTTTTTTAGTTGATAATAAAATTTTATTTTCGCACATAATTTTTTTTAGGTATATTTTATTGTTTAAATGTGGCATGTGATGTCACCTCTGTAGAAGAATCATGTTAATGGTTAAGGAACCAAAGACAGGGAGTAATGATTTTTCATAGATTATTAAATTGTTCTAGGCAGTGGATATTAATTGAATATTACCACTGAAGCCTACACTTGTTGTGCTGCTATATGATAGGATGATTTACTCCATCATTGAGGTAGTGACTTTAAACAGACAAGTGGGTGTAATATAACAAGTACATACACTGAATTGGATTCGATTAAGATTACCTTATGGAGTGATCACTGTTACTTAAAAGGTTGTTCTATCACAATTTTTCTATTGTCCTCAAACATGAGAGGTTTGTGTATATTTATTTACTATGCACATAACTTTGACAGTGATGAGAATCAACAAGTATTCAAGGATCCATTGTATGTTTCAGTTGGGCCTATTACAAAAGCAAGGTTCAAGAAGATCAAAGAAGCACTTTATGGGCTGATTCTAACGCAGGACATTCCAAGCTTGGCCCAAAGGAAGCTGAAAGCGTAATAAATTTAATTCAAGCTATTTAGGGCTGATCTGGCTTAATTGCGAGTGATTTATGGCATGAATTAATGGCTGATTGACTTTCCAACTCTATATCAGTTAAGGCAGATTTTTTCCTATTTTGGATCTGCTAATTTCAGATCAAATCAACTTTTATTTGGGGTTTTATTATTTAGTACGTTTTTTTAGGTATTTTCCTTGTTTTTAGGTGCATTTAATACTTTTTAGGTCAAATTTGATTCCTGATATGGTAAGGTATCAATTAGGAGTTATTCTAGAATATATTTTATTGTCTGTCAAGTTTTATGGAGCCCTTAAATAGGCTCTGAAGTTTGTAAACGTTTTTCATAATATTATTGAATAAAAATCAGAAAAGGTGAGGCTTTGCTCTCTTTTTGGTTCTTCAAGAACTGTGAACTTATTAGGGATTCTTCCTTGTGGCGTTCAAACTTTATACCTTCGGTTCGTGATTCTTTATAATCATTGGGTCAAGGTCAACTTATACCTTTGGTTCGCGTTTCGATTATAAACGTTGGGTCATAGTTTCTATCAAAAATCTGAATTTTAGCTTTCTTGGGCAAGTATTCCAATATTTTTGTTGAGTCTCAAAGCGTGTCGATGAGGTTCGCATCATTTGGTATTAAATACTCCAATATTTTTGTTGGGTCTCAAAGCATGTCGATTGAGGTTCGCATCAGATAGTGTCAACTGGTGATGCTAATTTTTAAAGGCTATATACAGACACGTTGGGTTATGTGTGTATTAAGTAAAATACGTAAATGCTCAACAATGAATCACCAGTCTCTAAAGAAGATAGTATATTCAGTTGATTTTCATATTGAAGTTGGACTCAAAACAAAACCGGCAGTGACATTTTTCAAAAATGTATTTCATATATATAATATTGTATATATATATTTGAAGGGGTTTTCAAAGATATTTTAGAGTCCGATATTAATTATGAAATCAAGAAATTAAAGGGTACATAAGCTAGGGACATGATAGTGATATTAATCTAGTCCTAGTGGCTTGTGGGAATATACTGTGGTGGAAGGACATAGATATAAAATTGTATGTAATGGGACCTCATTTATAATTCTCTAATCTTCAGGGGTCAATTGCAATGTGTTGATGGACATTATTGCAATCTGTAGAAGTTCAAATATTTTCTTGATATGATTGAAAAAATTAAGGAATAATTTTGAAAGAGTTCCAAGATAAGTCAATAACGTTCAAAAAGTTATTGATTATTCCTAAGCTGAAGATTAGGATCCCCAAGGATCCCACGTCCAATCTCTCTCTTGGGTTTTAGAAGTCTTAAATAAAAAAATAAAAAAAGATTTTAATAATATTACATCAGTGGTTGGCCATCAGAACTATTGAGTGATATTGCAGTCTTCTGAAAACCCAAAAGAAATAGAGAGAGAAACGTGAATACCTTAGGAGGCAACACACTTGGGTTGCTAAGAGAGGTACGCAATTTTGTTCTATTTAAAATTTATGGTTGTGTGGTACAACGATCTCCAAATGAAAGTATAAATTTTGTTTTATATTGCTTCTGCAAAACTAATAGTGGTATCAGAGCAAACCACACTTAATCATGGATTTTGAATTGTTATTCATATCAGTATGTGTGCCGAGATTTATTTCCTATATGTTGTGATTGATATATGTGATATGTTAATTGTTTTTATTTATTCGGAGAAGTGGAGAACAACAAAAATCTGTGCCGTGATTGATATATGTAATATGTTAATTGTTGATTGTTTGGTTCCGATTCGTTTTTGGTATTCTTGATTATATTTGATAAATATATTTCTGAAGTCGCATGTCTCTTGCATGTACTCTTGAGTTGTGCGCCGTAGTGCTATTATTGCTTTATAGATTGTCTATTATGGTTTCATGTATATGTGATTATTGTTTAACCCATGTTGATATGTTTTAGTTCATTGACTCACCTTTTTATGTTGATAAAATCTTGAGTATTGCCAAATTGGGGTGTTGAATCTCAATTAGTGCGCCGTAGTGCTAAATAGTCCTAGTAGTAATATATATTAAGTGCTAAATAGGATTATTTTACAGAATAATTCCTATGGCCCTCCATTGTTAGTGAATAAAGGTTCTATTAAATTAAAATTTTGTCGAAGCCAAAAGGATAGACTTGATTTTGGTTTAGTAGTTCTTCTTGTTGACTTCTTGGGAAGAAAGGTGTGTGTATGACTGGTGGGAGTGTGGCTAAAATAGCAACATAATCATACTAGTACATATATCACACTCAGATAATGGTTTTCACTTAACCAAATAAACATCACCACTAAAATAGTGTAAAACATGTTTGATTTGGAGGCCAAAAGTAAATCGGGAGTCATTGATAAATTAAATAAAATTAGAAACATGAGATGAAATCGTGATGAATAGTATCTATTTGTCTTTATACGGTGTAGACGGTACATTTCAAAAGAAATTATTGGAGCATGCAAGGTAAGGGTTCGAACTATTTATGAATATAATTGTTATATTCTGTCCCTGGGAGTCTATGATATTTTGTTCTTGTGGGAGGTACCATTAGTAATTCAAAAACCTGAATTTGATGGATATATGTATGTGAAAATATTATTTTGCAGATTCATTATGACCAATTTTAATCCCTTAGCTAAAATTTTGGATGAAAATCGATTGTCTGGACCAAACTATGTAGATTGGAAAAGGAACTAAATCATCGTTCTCACTGCTGATAAGATAGCTCATGTCCTTAATACTGAGGCACCAGAACTTGCTTTAGCTGATGCCACTGAGGAGCGGAGAGATACATCTAATAAGTGGCATGAGGTTGATAAAATGGCTAAATGCTACATATTGGCCTCTATGACCAATGTGTTGCAAAAACAATGCCAAGGCCTAGTTACAGCCAATGTTATTAATTCCATTCTGTTCCGGCCGGAACAGCTGGAAAATACCATACTGATAAACAAACTGGAATGGCAACCCCTCCTATTCCACCTAAAAAAAAATTTCAGGTCATTCCGGTTCATTTCGGTTGTTTCGGATCATTTCCGTAAATACCGGCCAAAATTCAAGATTCGGTCGGCATGGAGTTTGGACTGTGATGAGAATCAACAAGCATTTAAGGATCCATTGCATGTTCCAGTTGGGCCTATTACAAGAGCAAGATCCAAGAAGATCAAAGAAGCACTTAATGGGTTGATTCAAGAGATTTAAGCTGATTCTAACGCAGGACATTCCAAGCTTGGCCCAAAGAGAGCTAAAAGCGTAATAAATTTAATTGAAGCTATTTAGGACTGATCTGGCTTAATTGCAAGTGATTGATGGCATGAATTAATGGCTGATTGACTTTTTAGCTCTATATTAGTTAAGGCAGATTTTTTCCTATTTTGGATCTGCTAATTTCAGACCAAATCAACTTTTATTTAGAGTTTTATTATTTAGTACGTTTTTTAGGTATTTTCCTTGTTTTTAGGTGCATTTAATGCTTTTTAGGTCAAATTTGATTCCTGATATGGTAAGGTATCAATTAGGAGTTATTTTAGAATATATTTTCTTGTCTGTCAAGTTTTATGGAGCCCTTAAATAGGCTTTGAAGTTTGGAAACGTTTTTCATTATATTATTGAATAAAAATCAGAAAATGTGAGGCTTTGCTCTCTTTTGGTTCTTCAAGAACTGTGAACTTATCAAGGATTCTTCGTTGTGGCGTTCAAACTTTATACCTTTGGTTCGTGATTCTTTATAATTAATGGGTCAAGGTCAACTTATACCTTTGGTTCGTGTTTCGATTATAAACGTTGGGTCAGGGTTTCCATCATAAATCTGAATTTTAGCTTTCCTGGGTAAATCTGAATTTTTGTGTATACCCTTTCGCCACTAGTCTTGTTTTAAAGGTTTCAACCTTTCCATCTATCCCTCTCTTTCTCTTTTAAACTCATTTGCAACCAACAGGTTTAATGTTGTTAGGTGCCTTTACAAGATTGCAAACATGATTGGAATACATCGAATCTAATTCAGATTTCATAGCTTGGACCTAATGATGTGCATCTATATCATTCATTTCTTCTTCATAAGTGTAGGGATCCGATTCAGCCTCTTCTAAGATAACTTCATAAGTTTCTCCCAAACCTATGAATCTCATAGGATGCCGAAGAATTCTCCCACTACGACGAGACACCTGAGTACTAGACATCTCATGAGTAGTACCTTGTGGTGTATCCAACACAGCTACATCATCCCTAGTTTTGTCCAATGGTTGTTGGTTTATGGATTCATTCATTTTGGCCAATACAACTCTACTTCTAGGAGTAAAATTATTCATATAGTCATTTTCCAAGAATTTAACATTTGCACTAACAAAAACTTTGTTATCCTTACGACTATAGAATAAATAATCCCTAGTTTCTTTTGGATAACCCACAAGTAAACACACTTCCAATTTTGGTTCCAATTTCTCAGGCTTCCCTTTTAACACATGTGCTGGACAACCCCAAATGTGGAGATATTTCATGCTAGGCTTATGCCCACTCCACAATTCCATGGGTGTTTTGGGAACAGATTTTAATGGAATTAAATTCAAAAGATGTATTGCTATATCTAAGGCATACCGCCAAAAAGAAATTGGTAAAGTTGAGTAACTCATCATGGACCTAACCATTTCCAAAAGAGTCCTATTCCTTCTCTCCGCTACACCATTTTGTTGAGGAGTTCTAGGTGCAGTGAATTGGGATACAATTCCATTTTGAATTAGGTAATCCTTGAAATCCCCAAGAAGGTATTCACCACCTCGATCAGATCGAATGGCCTTTATGCATTTGCCTAATTGATTCTCAACTTCCGTCTCATTAGGTACACATAACCATATCTTGAATAATCATCCGTGAAAGTGATGAAATACTCATAACCTCATTTTGCTTGGGTTGACAAAGGACCATATACATCTGTATGAACTAATTCAAGAAACTCTTAGGCTATTCTACCTTTTTTGCATTGAAAGGTCGTTTGGTCATTTTACCTTCCAAACAAGATTCACAAACTAGAAATTCATCAAAGTCCATGGGCTGTAAAAGTCCATCTTTGATTAGTCTTTGAATCCTATTTGAATTAATATGACCCAAACGCAAGTGCCAAAGATATGCATCATTAGAAGGAAACTTTCTCTTTAATGATTTTACATGAGAATTACTATCTAATTCAGAATTGTATAAGTCATACTTATCAGGAGTTAAAATATAAAGACCATCCACAATATTTTCAGAATAGATAAACATTTTATCCTTCTTTATTACAACATTGTCTTTCAGGATAATACAATACCTATGTTTACCTATATGAGTTACAGAAATTAAATTCCTACGAACATTAGGTACAAACAGACAGTCTTCCAACATTAAAACTCTAGAACTGAAACATAAATTAAGCACTCCAACAGATACAACTGGAACTCTACTCCCATCCGCTAAGGTAAGAAACAATTCTCCTTTATTTAGCTTTCTGGTCTCTTGGAATTCCTGCAAAGAATTGCAGATATGATTAGTACAACCTGAATCCACACACCAGGAATCCGTGGGATTCTACACCAAACATATTTCAAGAAGAAAAGAACTTTTCATACCCTTATTCTTGGCAGCTTTAAACCTTAGACAATTCCTCTTCTAATGTCCTTTCTTACCACAATGGAAACACTTTCCTTTGAGCTTCTTTCCTTTGTCGACAACTCCCAAGGCAATTTGCTTACCATCCTGCTTAGTGAAGTCCTTCTTCTTCTTTTTCTTACCCTTGCCTTTCGACTTAGGTTGAGAAGTAGAAGTTTCACCCACATTGGTTTCAACACTAGAAGTACCAAGGATGCCTTCCGCCACCACTAACTCATTCATTAATTCAGACAAAGAATAAATCTTTTTGTTTATATTGTAATTGAGTTTGAATTCCTTGAATGATTCCGGTAGTGACTGGAGTATCATATTCACTTGGAATTCTCCATCAATGTCGGCACCTAAAACCTCTAATGTATTTAGATTAGAGATCATTGTAAGACAATGCCCTCTCACTGAACTACCTTCAGCCATTTTGATATTATAAATTTGCCTCATTGTTTCTTACCTTGATAAACAGCCTTGCTCACCAAACATCTTCTTCAGACTTAGCATGATGTTCGAAACTAGTTCTACATCCTGCATTTGGGCATCTCATTAGATTTTTGCCAATGATCATATCGCTATTTTTTCTCAAGAGGAGTATCTAATGAAGGAAAGTTAGGACATGGTTGAGTAAGCACATATTTGTGCTCTTCAGCTGTTAAAACAATGTCCAAATTTCTTTTCTAGTCAACATAGTTGGATCTAGTCAGTTTGTTTTGATTAAGAATAGAGACAAGTGGGCTAAATGATGCCATGTTCAAATCTGAAAACAATAAATATGAATATAATAAGTAAACTGGACATTATCAATTTAGCATATAAGCATATAATATAGTGTTGGGGTTTATACCCTAAAACCCAATTTATTGGCATGTATTTAATAATTAAATTGTTTAATTATATGAGACTATCTATAAATGAACTAAGACATTATCATAGTCCATGAGATGCATTGTATGTGATTTATGTGAAAAGTCACAGAAGATATAAATCACAAGTTCTTTGTAAACTCAGAAGTGTAGTTCGTAGTCGGTGATGAAATTGGGCGTTTCATCTGCGAAGACTATAACATATCAACTAAGATGATTTGTCTTGATCATGGAAGTGGAGACTTCTAGTTGGTATGTTGATATGTTTTAAGAGTTAAGACATATTGAATTGGACCGCTGTGAGATTTATTATTCTCCTAACGACTGTCAAATGAATAATAAATCTCACGACTTCTATTTACATCAACTCTAAATCCTGAGAGAATAATGGACCTGATCATGAGATGTAGGTTGCTTTGATATATCAGGAGTGAGATCTATTAGTTACGGTCAAAACCTTAGTATGTTGGGCATCCGCATTTAGTGTTGATGGAACATATATTCTCAAGATGGAATTCATAGTCTCTTAATGGAGATACAAAATATTCCCTTGAGATAAGTTTAATGGATTTAGTTATTTAGAGTGTTGGGCCTAACCACTTTAGTAAGGAGTTACTAAAGTATATATTTATGAAATTGGATTTCATAAATATATGACGAATAATATAAAGGATTAAACTGGGTACTCAAGGATTAAGATGTAGTAATCTTCAAAGTGGCAGTCTATATTCATGACTTTGGATTACTACGAATATTTTAATGAAGGGGTTGCATGCATAATAAAGTCTTGGGATATAATTTATTAATAAGGCCTAGAGTGCAATTATATTTATATAGTGGTATTAAATATAATTAATGGTAACTTTGGGCTTGTCAAGAGTTGACGGAAAAGCCCAAGGCCCATTGGAGCTAGTGTCTTATTGGTCCCTTTTGGTCACACTCCAAGCCACACACTAAAGCCCAATTGGAAAGGCCTAATAGGCCAGCCCAATTAGATAATCAGTTACTTATAAAGGGAAAAACATACATAATTTTTATTAGTGAAATAAGAAACGGTGTGTGAGAGAGTGTGAGACACACTTTCATTCTCCCTTTGAAAACTGATTGAGAGACCACACATCTTGGGCGTAAAGTGGAATTAGAGTGAAGATTAAAAGTGTTCCCAAGTGCTTCTAATATTTGTTTTGAATTTCTCCACACTAAGGTACGCTATCTTGTTCTTAAATTCTGAAATTTACATAGTGCATGTTATCAATCATAAATGAAATAAATCCTTGTTTGTTGCTTCCGCTATGTGTTTTGTATGAGATACAAAACCAGTTTTCTCCTTCATATAGAACCTTAATAAAACCATAATATAATATATGCAACGACAACCTAATCCCATGTTTCTAATTCCTTGGTAGCAAGTTTACTATAAACACTATGATTGATTGAGAACTTTTCTCATTATTAGTGCTATCATGATAACTCTTATCAAACACTAATAATATGCTGTATTACCTTTGGCCTCTAAGTAATAATGACATAGCTCCTTTGGGAGGTTAACATTACACTTAGTCTAGTGTACACCATTAACTAGAATCACGTGTAGCCACATTTCATCTCCCTTTATAGTGTTTAAACTTGTAGTACCATGGAACAAAACACCTCCTTTGGGATTGCGAGGCATATACGCCAAGACGAGGTGCTTGTCCACACTACTTTAAACGGGTAAGTTCAATCTCATAGTACTATGAAATAAACACCCTCCTTTGGAATCGTGAGGCATATATGCCAAGACGAGGTGCTTATCCCACACTACTATGAACTGATAATGAAGGCCGTGACGAGGTGCCTCCCTTGTATCTCTCTCCCACTAGATATTTTAAAATAAAAGTTTTTAATTTAAAACATGCATAAATAAATTACACATAGCCTTGCTCTTTATATATGTAAAAAACACTTGACAGATACTTGAGTCCTCGATTGATCGAGAAAAGTTCTGCTTGCTTGATCGATACTTGACAGATTCTCGATTGATCAAGAAAAAGTTCTACGAAGCTCGGTTGATTCTCGACAGATCCTCGATCGATTGAGAAAACTTCTGTCAGCTCAATTGATGCTCGACAGATGCTCAATCGATTGAGCGTCGCAAATTTCGAATTTTCCAGAATTTTTCTAAGATAGTTTTTTAACATTTTCATGAACAAAACAATTATCATACGTTCATAATGAACATAAATTGATATCAAAACTGAATTACATTGATGCTATAACCTTAAAGTTCAGTTTAACATACTTAAACTAAAAATTAAACAACATCATAACATCAATATCAGTTTTTATCAAACAATAATTTCAATATCCATGCTGAAAACTAATTTCTAACAACATGAAATTATTCCTAACAATTCCAAAACTCAAAACATGTTAAACAGATACGAAATGAAGACCGCTCTAATACCATTTGGTGGAAATATGTATGTACGCAATGGAAAAATTAACGGATCTACTTCATTCGTAAAAGTTAACATGTACTATATAAGTTTCAGAATATAGAACAAGAGAGTGTACCTTGGAGCGGTGAATTTCAAAACTGAAGATCAGAAGCACTTGGAAACACATTCAATCTTCACTCCAATTCTACTAACGCCCAAGATGTGTGGTCTCTCAATCAGTTCCATAGGGAGAATGTTAAAAAGTCTAACACTTCTTACACACCTTTTCACAATAGTGTTATTGTATGTTAACATGCAGAAAATTATATATGTTTCTCCCTTTGTTTCTAACTGATTATCTAATTGGGTTGGCCTTTTGGGCATTTCCAATTGGGCTTAAGTACGTGGCTTGGAGTGGGACCAAAAGGAACCAATAAGACACTAGCTCTAATGGGCCTTGGGCTTTTCTGTCAACTCTTGACACGTCCAAAGTTACCATTAACTATATTTAATATCACTATATAAATATAGTTGCACTCTAGGCCTTATTTATAAATTATATCCCAAGACTTTATTGTACATACAACCCCTTCATAAAATATTCGTAGTAACACAAAGTCATGAATGTAGACTGTCACTTTGTAAATTACTACATCTTATCCTTGAGTACCCGGTTTAATCCTTTAAGTTATTCATCATATATTCATAAAATCCAATTCTATAAATATATATTTTAGTGACTCCTTACTAAAGTGGTTAAGCCGAATTCTCTGAATAACAAACCCATTAAACTTATCTCAAGGGAATATTTTGTATCTCCGTTAAGAGACTATGAATTCCATCTTGAGAATATATGTTCCATCAACACTAAATGTGGTTGCCCAACATACTGAGGTTTTGACCGTTACTTTAGATCTCACTCCTGATATATCAAAGCAACCTACAAGTCATGATCAGGTCCATTGTCCTCTCAGGATTAAGAGTTCATGCAAATATAAGTCGTGAGTTTATTATTCAATTGACAGTCGTTAGGAGAATAATAAATCTCACAGCGGTCCAGTTCAATATGTTTTAACTCTTAAAACATATCAACATACCAACTAGAAATCTCCATTTCCACAATCAAGACAAATCATTTTAGTTGATATATTATAGTCTTCACAGATGAAATACCCAATTTCATCACCGACTACGAACTACATTTTGAGTTTACAAGGAACTTGTGATTTATATTTTCTATGACTAAATCACATAAATCACATACAATGCATCTCATGGACTATATGATAATGTCCCAATATTCATGTTATCATTATTTTAAGATAATAATAATAAAACAACTTTATTAAACACAAGATTAAGTCATACATATGTCATACATAGCATCATACAATAAGATTTAAAGGCGCTAATCCTAACAATATATATATATATATATATATATATATATATATATATATATATATATACACATATTAAAACTGAAAAGAGGGTGAAACAGGTGGTGAGGAAAAAATGAGTAATAAAAAAGAATAAAATATTGAAAATACTAAGTGGTTGGAGCCGTTGGGCAGTGTGCAAGTTGACTTTCTAAGTTTCATACTTTCATTTTGCTTTTTTTTTTCATTAAAAGAATTAATTAGAATACTTTAATAAAATAATAGTAATTTAAGTGAATAATCATATTAGTTCTAAGATTACAGGTTTTATAAATGTATTAAAAATATAATTTTTTGTTGTTGTAAATAATAGGATATGAAATTTTATATATATATATATATATATATATATATATATATATATATATGCGATAATTCCAAAATGGTATACTGAAATGAGCCGGTACCGAACTAGTACCGAAACATTCCATTCCAATAGACAAACTGAAACAGGCACCAAAACGGTATTCATAACATTGGTTACAACACAAGATATGATGTGCACCTCAAAGAGATGTTTGGAGAACAAAGCAGAAGTGCATGGAAAACTGCTATGAAAAATCTCATGTCCACCAAAATGGTGGAAGGAACTCCAGTTCGGGAACATGTAATGAAGATGATTTTTTTCATCAACGAACTAAATGTGCTTGGTGCAAAATTTATAGTGAGACCCAAGTTGATACGATCCTAGCATTTTTACCTGACTCTTTTAATCAGTTTATCATGAACTATAACATGAATAAGATGGTAGTGACATTGTCAGAGCTGCTCAATATGTTGAAGGCAGCTGAGGATCTCATCAAGAAAGAAAAGCCTACTGTAATGTTGGCTGAAAAATCTGATTCATCTCTTAAGTTGAAGCCTAAGGGTAAGAACTTTAAGAGAAAAGGGTCTCGATCCTTCAATAAGGCTCAAGGTGGCAAAGTGAATAAGGACACTAAGAAAAAGAAAGCAAAAGAAATTGTTTCCATTGCGGTAAGCCTAGTCATTGGAAGAGAAACTGTCGCCATTATTTGGTTTCTCTGAAGAATGACAAACTTGCAGAAGGTATGCCTAATTTTCTCATTATTGAAACAAATTTAATGGATGGTCAATTTGATTTTTGGTGTGTGGATTCTAGTACAATCTCACACATTTGCAATATGTTGCAGGGGTTCAAGGAGACCCAAACGTTAAATGAAAGGAAGGTGATCCTAAAGATGGGGACTGGTGCAACTATTGCAACCACCGCCATTGGAACTTTTTTGTTTTGAATTATTTTCTAGTAAAACTCTTGTCTTAGAAGATTGCTTATATGTGCCAAAAGTGCGAAGAAATTTAGTTTCAGTTTCAAAACTTGGTTGTTCAGGATACTCTTTTCTTTTTACTTCCAAACTTGTTGTTAAGTTTAATAATAAATTTGCAACTTCTGGCATTTTACAAGATGATCTTTATTTTTTGAGTTCTATTGATAATTCTATTAGTTGTGTTGAGAATGATACTGTTGCCAGTGTGTTATCTCTTAAAAGAAAAAGAGATGTTAATCCTACGTATTTGTGGCACTTAAGGCTTGGTCATATCAATATTGATCGAATCAATATATTGTTAAAGGATGGGCCATTGAAGCTTTTGAAGGTAAAGCCTTGCTTACAAGGGAAAATGACCAAAAGTCACTTTATTGGAAAGGGAGCTAGAGCCACTGATGTATTAGGATTAATACACACTGATGTTTGTGGTCCTATGAATCACATGGCAAGAGGTGGTTTCTATTACTTCATTACTTTTATTGATGATTATTCTAGGTATGGTTATTTGTACCTAATGAAACATAAATCTGAATCCTTTGAAAAGTTCAAAGAATTTCGTAATGAGGTTGAGAAACAAGCTGGAAAATGCATAAAAGTTCTTTGCTCTGATAGAGGAGGAGAATACCTCTTGGATCAATTTATGGAATATCTAAAAGAAAATGAGATTATTTCTCAATTGACTCCCCTTGCCACACCTCAACATAATGGTGTAGCTGAAAGAAGAAATAGAACCTTATTAGATATGGTTCATTCCATTATGAGCATGTCAGAGTTGCCAATTTCATTTTGGGGTTATGCTTTGGAGACTTCTATTTATTTATTAAATAGAGTCCTTACCAAATCAATTCCTAATACCCCATATGAGTTATGGACTGGTAAGAAACCAAGTCTAAATCACTTAAAGATATGGGGTTGTCCAGCACATGTTAGAAAGTCTAACATGGATAAACTAGGATAGATGTTTATTTATTGGCTATCCCAAAATGTATATTGGTTTCTATTTTTTACAATCCTAGTGAGCAAAAAGTTTTTGTGAGCAGGAATGCTATTTTTCTTGAGGAAGATTATAGCTTAAATGGAAGTAGGGCAAAAGTTTCTCTTGACGAACAAACTGATAACCCAATGACTGAGTTGAATGAGAATAATGAAGAGCAAGTAATAGTGCCTACTAAACCAAGCAAGATACAAAAGAATTGATGTAGTAAAAGGACTATCAAGCCTCCAGTTAGACTCACTTTGTTAAATGAGAATTGGAAAAGGGCCATGCAATCAGAGATGGACTCAATGTATACCAACTAAGTCTGGACCTTAGTAGACAAACTAGAAGGTATTAAGCCTATTGGTTGTAAATGGATCTACAAAAGGAAGATAGGACCAAGTGGTAAGATGGAGACCTATAAAGCTAGGTTAGTGGCAAAAGGGTATAATCAAAAGGCTGGAATTGATTATGAGGAAATTTTTTCGCTAGTAGCCATGCTAAAGTCCATAAGAATTCTATTGTCAATTGCTGCACATTATGATTATGAAATATGGCAAATGGATGTTAAAACAGCTTTCTTGAATGGACATATTCAAGAAGAAATTTTTATGGACCAGCCAAAAGGTTTCATATCTCATGGTCAAGAATCAAAAGTGTGCAAGTTGATGAGATCTATATACGGCCTAAAGCAAGCATCACGCAGTTGGAACATCTGTTTTGATGAGGCAATCAAATTGATGTGAACCTCAATCGACACGCTTTGAGACCCAACAAAAATATTGGAATATTTACCCAAGAAAGCTAAAATTCAAATTTTTGATAGAAACCCTGACCCAACGTTTATAATCGAAACGCGAACCAAAGGTATAAGTTGACCTTGACCCAATGATTATAAAGAATCACGAACCGAAGGTATAAAGTTTGAACGCCACAAGGAAGAATCCCTGATAAGTTCACAGTTCTTGAAGAACCAAAAGAAGAGCAAAGTCTCACCTTTTCTGATTTTTATTCAATAATATATTATATAAAAAACGTTTATAGACTTAAGAGCCTATTTAAGGACTCCATAAAACTTGACAGACAAGAAAGATATTCTAAAATAACTCCTAATTGATACCTAACCATATCAGGAATCAAATTTGACCTAAAAAGCATTAAATGCACCTAAAAACAAGGAAATAAATCACCTAAACCTAAAATAACGTTTTTACATAAAAATACAAAATAATAAATTACAATAAATAAACAGTAAATTGTGTCCTACATCACAAATTGTTTGGTTTCTCACAAAATATGGACGAACCTTGTGTTTACAAAAAGGTTAGTGGGAGCACTATTATATTTGTAGTTCTTTATGCAGATGACATACTACTCATTGGCAATGATGTAGGAGCAATGTCATATATAAAAGTATGGTTATCTAGTCACTTTGCAATGAAAGATTGTGGTGAAGTGTCCTATATACTCGGAATCAAATTGTTTAGAGACCAAAAGAAAAGGTCATTGGGACTTTCACAGGTCAATTATATTAACAAGATATTGGCTAGGTTTGGCATGCAAAGATTCCAAGAAAGGTTTTTCACCTTTTAGACATGGAGTTCATCTCTCTAATCAAATGTTTCTTAAAACACAAGAAAAGAGAGAGAAAATAAGAAATTGTCCTTATGCTTCGGTTGTAGGTAGTCTCATGTACGCAATGCTTTGCACTAGCCCAGATATTTGTTATGCAGTGAGCATTGTGACTAGATATCAATCCAATCCAGGTTATGAGCATTGGACAGTAGTGAAACATATCCTCAAATATTTAAATAGGACCAAACATTATTTCTTGGTGTTTGTGTTAGGATGTCTGCCCTTAAATTCTATTGTATGATGCTATGTATTTTATTATGTATGATTTAATAATGTGTTTAATAAAGTTGTTTTAATTATTATCTAAAAATAATGATAACATGAATATTGGGACATTATCTATAGTCCATGAGATGCATTGTATGTGATTTAGTCACAGAAGATGTAAATCACAAGTTCCTTGTAAACTTAAAATGTAGTTCGTAGTCGGTGATAAAAATTGGGCATTTCATCTGCGAAGACTATAACATATCAACTAAGATGATTGGTCTTGATAATGGAAATAGAGATTTCTAGTTGGTATGTTGATATGTTTTAAGAGTTAAAACATATTGAACTGGACCGGTGTGAGATTTATTATTCTCCTAACGATTGTCAAATGAATAATAAACTCACGACTTATATTTGCATGAACTCTTAATCCTGAGAGAATAATGAACTTGATCACGAGGTGTAGGTTGCTTTGATATATCAGGAGTGAGATCTAGAGCTACGGTCAAAATCTCAGTATGTTGGGCAACCACATTTAATGTTGATGGAACATATATTCTCAAGATGGAATTCATAGTCTCTTAACGGAGATACAAAATATTTCCTTGAGATAAATTTAATGCGTTTGTTATTCAGAGAGTTAGGCCTAACCAACTTAGTAAGGAGTTACTAAAGTATATGTTTATGGAATTGGATTTCATAAATATATGATGAATAACTTAAAGGATTAAACTGGGTACTCAAGGAATTAAGATGTAATAATCTACAAAGTGGCAGTCTTCTTTCATGACTTTGTATTACTACGAATATTTTATGAAGGGGTTTCATGTACAATAAAGTCTTGGGATATAATTTATAAATAAGGACTAGAGTGCAACTATATTTATATAGTGGTATTAAATATAGTTAATGGTAACTTTGGACTTGTCAAGAGTTGACAGAAAAAGCCCAAGGCCCATTGGAGCTAGTGTCTTATTGGTCCCTTTTGGTCCCATTCCAAGCCACACACTTAAGCCCAATTGGAAAGGTCCAAAAGGCTAGCCCAATTAGATAATCAGTTAGATATAAAGGGAGAAACATACATAATTATCTGTAGAGAATTTTGTAAGAACTATTGTGAAGTGTTCCATGTAAGTGTTAGACACTTTGACATTCTCCCTTTGGAACTGATTGAGAGACCACACATCTTGGGCGTTAGTGGAATTGGAGTGAAGGTTGAAAATGTTCCCAAGTGCTTCTAATCTTCGTTTTTTTAACTTCACTGCTCTAAGGTACACTCTCTTGTTCTCTAATTCTGAAACTTACATAGTACATGTTAACATTTATGAATGAAGTAGATCCGTTTGTTTTCCGCTGCGCACATGCATTTTTCCATCAGTTTGGTGGTGAGGATCTGACTGTCCAAGGGTATACAAATTTAGATTTTCAATCTAATATTGATGATAGTAAATCAGTTTCTAGATTTGTGTTCACTCTTGGCAAGGGAGCAATAAGTTGGAGAAGTTGCAAGCAAGATACTACTACAGACTTTACTACAAAAGTAGAGTATATAGCTGTAAGTGAAGCTGCAAAGGAAGCTGCGTGGATTCACAAGTTCTTTCAAGAACTTGAAGTTGTTCCTTCTATTAAGTCACCCATTACTATCAATTGTGACAATAGTGGGGCTGTTGAAAATGCAGTAGAACCAAGGGCTCATTAAAGGAAAAAACATATTGCACATAAATATCACTTGATACGTGATATCATACATAGAGGTGATGTAGCAATAACAAAGATTGCCTCTGCCAATAATGTTGCAGATCCACTCACAAAGGCATTGTCTTAAAAGGTGTTTTAGAAACATTTGGAAGCAATGGGTATTAAATACATGTATTATTGGTTTTGAGTGCAAGTGAGAGATTGTTAGAATTATGTGCCCTCAAAAACAATACTATGCTTTTTTATTTCATAATAAAATTTCACACACATAATTTTTTATAGGTATATTTTATTGTTTAAATGTGGCATGTGATGTCACATCTGTAGAAAAATCTTGTTAATGGTTAAGGAACCACAGACAGGGAGTAATGATTTTTCATAGATTATTAAATTGTTCTAGGCTGTGGATATTAATTGAATATTACCACTGAAGCCTACACTTGTTGTGCTGGTATATGATAGGATGATTTACTCCATCATTAAGGTTGATGCGAACCTCAATCGACACGTTTTGAGACCCAACAAACAATATTGGAATATGATGCGAACCTCAATCGATACGCTTTAAGACCCAACAAAAATATTAGAATACTTGCCCAAGAAAACTAAAATTCAGATTTTTGATAGAAACCCTGACCCAACGTTTATAATCGAAACGCGAACCAAAGGTATAAGTTGACCTTGACCCAATGATTATAAAGAATCACGAACCAAAGGTATAAAGTTTGAACGCCACAAGGAAGAATCCCTGATAAGTTCACAGTTCTTGAAGAACCAAAAGAAGAGCAAAGCCTCACCATTTCTGATTTTTATTCAATAATATAATGAAAAACGTTTACAAACTTCAGAGCCTATTTAAGGGCTCCATAAAACTTGACAGACAAGAAAATATATTCTAAAATAACTCCTAATTGACATACAAGAAAATATATCAAAGCAAATATATTCCAATATTTTTGTTAGGTCTCAAAGCGTGTCGATTGAGGTTCGCATAATTTGGTATCAGTGCACAGGTTCTAAAATTAGTTTTCTATCCCTTTATTTTTTTTTTGTTTCCTGTTATCATCCTATCCTATTCCTTTTGTGTTCTTCATTCATCGTTCTTATTTTTTTTTGTTTTTGTTGAAGTGCACTAGGTTAAAATCGTGCACCCAGCTCCAAAAAAAAAAAAAAAAAGTCAAAAAGAAAAAAAAAAGAAAAAGAAAAAAAGACATCAGAACAAAATTAGAAAAAAAGAAAAAAAAAATTGTTTGTAGTTTCAATTCTCTCAAACCAAGAAAACGTTTTCTTTTGTCCTCTTCCTTTGATTTAGTGTTTCTGTCATATTTTCTTGCCGTTGGTATTTGTTTTTACACTACAAGTTGAATTTCTTGATCAAGTTTATTAGTTTAATGAAGAACTGAAAAGGGGAAGCTACGAGTGGAAAAAGGCAAGAGAGTGTGAGACTAATATCGGGAAAAATTCAATTTAAGAGTGAAACACGAGTGAGAGTGACATAATTTGAGTGCAAACACGTGAGGGAGTGTTGTGAGGAATTATTTCTAACAAATCTCTGTTTTTTTTTCTTTTCAAAAGTATGTCTTCTAGGGGCGAAACATCAAATAGGGAAGGAGGGGAGGAGTCGTCTATCATTTTGTAGGCTATGCAACAACAATTTGAATGCATGAACGTAGTGTTTAATGATATTAGGGATCGGATGGATAGGCAAGACACTATTATTGCTACTTTGCGTGCGAAGCGTCCCCAAAGAGGCCCTAATGTTAGAAAGCAAGAAAGGTGTGTGCGCATGGATGATTCTGATGACTACCACAAGGATAAGTTTGAAGATGAAGAAGATCAAGCTTCATTGAACAATGAGGGTAAGTTTATGCAGAGGGGAGAAAGGCGTGGTAGAGGTTTCCGAAGAGATCCAAGATGGCAAGATGGGACTGACCGGAACCTAGGAAACATAAAAATGAAGATACCAACATTCTAAGGGAAAAATGATCCAGAAGCATACTTGGAGTGGGAGAAGAAGGTGAAGTTAATCTTTGAGTGCCACAACTACTCCAAGGAGAAAAAGGTAAAACTCGTTGTCATTGAGTTTACTGACTATGCTATTATATGGTGGGATCAACTTGTGATGAACAGAAGGAGAAACCATGAGAGACCTATTGAGACTTAGGAGGAAATGAAGGCAATCATAAGGAGGCGGTTTGTTCCTAGTCACTACTATAGGGACTTGTATCAAAAATTACAGAGTCTTACTCAAGGCTATAGGAATATGGATGACTACCACAAGGAGATGGAGATTGCGATGATTCGGGCAAATGTAGAGGAGGATAGAGAAGCTACCATGGCAAGGTTTCTGAATGGGCTGAATCGCGACATTGCCAACGTGGTGGAGTTGCAGCACTACGTGGAGTTGGAAGACATGCTGCTCATGGCAATAAAGGTGGAACGACAGCTTAAAAGGAAAGGAACTCGGTCATTTCAAAATCCGGGCTTCTCTACTTCATGGAGGTCAAATGGGAGGAAAGACGAAGGGGCTGTTTTCAAGTCTAAAGCCGAACCACCAAAAAGGAGAGATGATGCTCCCAGTGTCAACAAAGGTAAAAAAAAATGAATTCCAAACTCGTAATCGTGATATTAAGTGTTTTCGTTGTTTGGGAGTAGGTCATATAGTGTCACAATACCCAAATAAGAGGACCATGATCGCACGTATTGATGGAGAGGTGGAAACTGAAAGCGAGGAAGATGATGACCAGATTC
>NC_134018.1:25218334-25223334 GCF_040712315.1 Castanea sativa
GAATCCACCAGTCTTTAAAGAAGATAGTATATTCAGTTGATTTTCATATTGAAGTTGGACTCAAAACAAAATCGGTCGGTGACATTTTTCAAAAATGTTTTTCATATATATATATATATATATATATTTAAAGGGTTTTTCAAAGATATTTTAGAGTTCAATAGAAGTTATGAAATAAAGAAATTAAGGGTTACATAAGCTAGGGACATGACAGTGATATTAATCCAGTCCTAGTGGCTTGTGGGAATATAGTGTGGTGGAAGGACATAGATATAAAATTGTAAGTAATGAGACCTCATTTATAATTCTCTAATCTTCAGGGGTCAATTGCAATGTGATGGACATTATTGCAATGTGTAGAAGTTCAAATATTTTCTTGACATGGTTGAAAAAATTAAGGAATGGTTTTGAAAGAGTTTCAAGATAAGTCAATAGCATTCAAAAAGTTATTGATTAATCCTATAGCTGAAGATTGAGATCCCTAAGGATCCCACGTCCAATCTCTCTCTTGGGTTTTAGAAGTCTTAAATAAAAAAATAAAATTTTTTTTTTAATAATATTACATCAATGCTTGGCCATCAGAACTACTGAGTGATACTGCAGTCTTTTAAAAACCCAAAAGAAACAGAGAGAGAGAGAGACGTGAATACCTAGGGAGCCAACACACTTGGGTTGCTAAGAGAGGTACACAATTTTGTTCTATTTAAAATCTATGGTTGTGTGGTACAACGATCTTTAAATGTAAATATAAATTTTCTTTTATATTGCTTCTGCAAAACTAACACTGACTTCCCCCAAATCAGCAATATCCATTGCAATCTCTGGAGATAACATACTAAAAGGAAGATTGTGAATTTGGACCCAAAACATTGCTGTAGAAAGTTGGGGTCTTGCCATCATACCTGTGCAGAATTACAAGGTGTCTATCATAGGACCAAGGTTCTCCTATAATAACCTTTTCAACATCCAACTCCGATTCAAAGCCAAACAAAAGATAATTATCACCAGCATCTCTGACATTAAAACGGTGAGTCGTACGCCATAAAGGTCTAAAAGTCTTAGCCACTGCATCAATGTTAACATTCCTCTTCGAAAGAAATTTTGCCACTAGAACAAACTCACGAATTTGTTTATCCTTTGAAAGAGTTAAACTTTTTCCTTCTTTATGAGTAAGAGAAAGCTTATTCCACTTAAGAGCAAGATCATCCATAATAAGAAGAAATTGTTTCCCAATTCCCACAAAATAAACCCACAAGCCATGGCAGTAAACTTGTTACAGCAAGGAACAAAACAAATTCCCACAGATAGTTAAGAAAACCAACTACCACAGCCTAAAGTTTAGAGCATCAACCTAGCGGAGAAACTCTCTTAGAATTTTCAACAAACACTTATCGTGTAGCCCACAAAATGAGCCCACAAGCCTTGACAGTAAACTAATTACAACAAGGAACAAAGAAACTCCCCACAGATTGTGAAGAAAACCAACTACTACAGCCTAAAAGTTGAGGGCATCAACCTTCGTAGCCGAGAACAGAGCAGACTTAGCAGTTTTTCTATGTTGTATACTATTTGTATTGTATCGTGTGTGAATGCTGAGACCTCCGTGCAAGTGATGCGCATGTTTGAATCGTGGCAAACTTTGTGCTATTTTGGGCTTGAGGGTCCTATCCTCCACACACTACACAGTTAACTTTCAGGCGAATAAATAAATTATAAATTATGACTGGTGGATGGTGAATGGTTGAGATGTTTAGTTCAAAACGTAACTTTTCATCTCAGCCGTCCAATCAATCTAATTAAGGATTAAAAGAGAGTAATTTTTAAAGTTTTTACCCTTTTTTTCTTTTTCTTTTTAATTTTTTTAATTTCTACCTTCTCTTACCGAATAGTTTAGATCAAAATTTGAGTTTAAAACTTTTCTTTATGTAGTCCTGTCGCGCTACTCCAAACTCTCACAAACCCCACATCACATTTGGAGCCCATCACCTATATGAGACACTATGCTTCAAGATTATTATTATTTTTTTCTATACTTCTTACACTATGATTTGAGAGGAAGAGGAGAAAAAGGAAGAGAATTTTTTACTTTATTATTTTTTTTCCAGCTGCTTAGATAGCACGAGAGAAAAGAGAACGAGTTAATTTTGTTAAAAACCCTATCACTTGAGTGATTTTGGTTGGGAGGAGAAGAGATGAGTGATTTTGGTTGGTTCCAAGTATTTTCTCCCTAAACCCACCATTTTGAGCTGTTTTAGTTTGCCCATATGCCCTTCTCCTCCCTCCTTAACGTAGGTTTCTTCTCTTTTTTCTTTTCTTTTTTTTTTTTTATTCGAACTTTTACATTCAACTTTTTTACTTATAAACTATTAATTTTTTTTTTTTTTTTTTTTTTTTTTTTTTTTTTTTTTTTTTTTTTTATGTAACAAGAGCATGAAAGTAAATTTATACAAATATTTTTTATCATCTTATTTGTTCTCAACCAAAAAAAAAAAATCCTATCTCTCCACTTTTCCATCCCCTAGCCAAACATAATCTACGCCCCCTCAATTTTTCATCATCGCACCATTTTCTATCTCCTACTTTTCTATCCCCCAACCAAACAAAGCCTAAGTATTGTATGGGATTTCAATCCACAACCAACAATGTATCATCGTTGAGTTTGGGTGTCAATTGCTATGTTAAATAGTGATATAAGATTGAAAAAGGTTTGAGTATATTTTGTCCTTTACTTTATAAAATTTTCATTTTGACCCTTTATCTTCATGTTTGATTCTATTTTCATACTGACCATACTGTCCGTTTCTGTTAGTAATCTAATAGTCTATTTTTTTCCTACAACAATAAAATTCCTACATTCCATAGCATTTTTAGAAATTTTTATTTTTATTTTTTTTTATACAAGATAGAATTCCACTCTAACCTAATCTAAGTGTATATGTGTATGAAACTCCCTCCTAGAGACTTGAACCCCGACCCTTGCCCCCCACACCCCACAAGCACTTGTACTTGTGGAGTGACCATCGCACCAAGGGTGTACTTTAGTCTTTAAAAAACTAGTTGATGCGAACCTCAATCGACACGCTTTGAGACCCAACAAAAATATTGGAATACTTGCCCAAGAAAGCTAAAATTTAGATTTTTGATAGAAACCCTGACCCAACGTTTATAATCGAAACGCGAACCAAATGTATACGTTGACCTTGACCCAATGATTATAAAGAATCACGAACCAAAGGTATAAAGTTTGAACGCCACAAGGAAGAATCCTTGATAAGTTCACAGTTCCTGAAGAACCAAAAAAAGAGCAAAGCCTCACCTTTTCTAATTTTATTCAATAATATCATGAAAAACGTTTACAGACTTCAAGACCTATTTAAGGGCTCCATATAACTTGACAGACAAGAAAATATATTCTAAAATAACTCCTAATTGATACCCTACCATATCAGGAATCAAATTTGACCTAAAAAGCATTAAATGCACCTAAAAACATGGAAATAAATCACCTAAACCTAAAATAACGTTTTTACATAAAAATACCAAAAATAATAAATTACAATAAATAAACAGTAAATTGTATCCTACATCACTAGTTTCGTTGCTTTCCATTATATTTAGGCATTTGTTATTGGGTACCCAATAGCATCCAATAAGGCCGCATTAAATATATTAAAATACCCTTACTTTTTATGGGAGCGAGAGTATGAAAGGTTCATGTGTGTGTCAGAAAAATATAGAAAACTGACTGCAATAGATTGCATTAAATGCTTTCTAATTGAATTTCCTAGGGTACCTATTAATGAATGTCAAACATTATATTTAACAGTGATATAAGATTAAATAAAAATATATTTGTAATATTGAGCAATAAGTGAATTTGATATTAATGGTACATTTGGTATACTAACCATTTGGTTGAAGGGGTGGAACAGTAGAAGATAGAAAATGGGAAAGGGATAAAAAAATGAATTTGTATAAATTTACTCATATGCTCTTATTACAAAATCATAGACAATTAAAACAAAAAAGTGTCAAACAACCAAAAAAAAAAAATACTCAATCACTCAAATTTATTTTTTTTAAAAAAAGAAAAAAAAATTTCTGTATAGTTAAAAAAAGTACAAAATAAAAATAATACAATTTGCATCACCCCCAAAAAAAGAAGAAGTGAAAAAGCAACTAGGTCCACGCCCAAGAAATAAAAACAAAAAGTGAAAAAGCAATAGCAAGTCCATGTGAAAGGATGAGGAGTAGTTTAGTCATTGACTACAACTATTCTTCTCCCCTCTATTTTCTCCACAAATTAGGGAGATAGAATTTTGGTGGGTTAGGGAAGTAAGCACCTGAGCCCTACCAATTTTCCATCATCTCCTTCTCTCCACAAAAAAAAAAAAAAAAAAAAATTCAGAAAATCAATTTTTTCTCCACTTTTCTCTCTTCTATTTCAACCATAACCAAACACTCTTAATTACTACTAATAAAAAAATATTCTAATAGAATAACGGAATAACTATTCCTATTCATAATAAAATAACTTTTCATATTCATAAATTTGGTTATTATATATGGAATGTTTTTTTTTTTTGAGAGATTATACATGGAAAGTTTGTAAAAGGTAATGCATATGGAAATTTTATATTTTGTAAATATGTAAATTTTTAAAATTGCTACATTTATTAAGGAATAACTATGACCATATTAGACCGGAATGGTTATTATTCAATTCAAAGAATAACTATACTTTATAATAAAGATACAGCTAAATAACTAATTTTTTTTTAAGTTTTTTATAAAAAAATTAAGTTAAAATAATTAAATAGTTATTACATATGAAATTTTCTAAAAAAATTATTACATATAAATAATCATTTCATTATAAGATTTATTACCACATACCAAGCGTGCTCTGTATGAGTTATTGGACATTATAAAATTTAAAAAAATATAATGCGGTGAAGCCCTAAAAACGGCTTAATGGCGTCCACACTTGGAGAACCACC
>NC_134018.1:25228334-25233334 GCF_040712315.1 Castanea sativa
TTCATCTATTTCAGCTAAAAAAACTTTACTCTTAGGATTAAAATTATTCATATAATCATCTTCCAAAAATTTGGCAAGAATGCTAACAAACACTTTGTTATTCTTATGATTATAGAATAAATAACCCTTGGTTTCCTTTGAATACCCTAAAAACATGCACACTTTCGTTTTAGATTCCAACTTATCAGACTTCCCTTTCAACACATGTGCTGGACATCCCCAAACGTGGAGATACTTCATACTAGGCTTGTGCCCACTCCACAATTCCTTGGGTGTGTTAGGAACAGATTTTGATGGAACCAAATTCAAAATATGCATAGCAGTTTTTAGTGCCTATCCCCAAAAGGAAATCGGTAAAGTTGAATAGCTCATCATGGATCTAACCATTTCCAAAAGAGTCCTATTCCTTCTCTCCGCTGCACCATTTTGTTAAGGAGTTCCAGGTGCAGTCAATTGGGATACAATCCCATTTTGAATTTGGTAATCCTTGAAATCCCCAAGAAGGTATTTGCCACCTCGATCAGGTCAAATGGCCTTCATGCGTTTGCCTAATTGATTCTCAACTTCAGCCCTAAACACTTTGAACTTTTCAAAGGCTTCAAACTTTCGTCTCATTAGGTACACATAACCATATCTTGAGTATTCATCAGTGAAAGTGATGAAATACTCATAACCTCCTTTTGCTTGGGTTGACATAGGACCACATTCAGCGGTTGATACTTGAATTTATAAATAATACAGAAATGGAATAAAAAAGAATCCACTTCGAATAAAGAGATTGTTTCCAAATCTATCACTTGCTAAAATTCGAAGAGAGTGACCCCTTTCAATAAAGAAATGCATGAAAGAGCCCCTTCAAGTAACAAATATTATTCAGATTTTGAAACGAAAGAACTCTCTTTCTATCAAACAATTTTTTGAAAAAAAAAAACGACGCATAGTCCGGGAATAATTGAGAGAATTTTCTGAAGAATATTGTGATTCTGATAAAAAAAATTACTACCAAAACAAGACAAAAAAGCTATCGTTATAAGCATCCCAATCGTTTGGTAATTAAGAAGTACAAAAAGGGATAAAAAGAAAAATTGATTGACAAAACAAAAAAAAAGAGAATCTACAAGATATAATCTCTCTATTGAAAATAAAAAAAAGCATTCATTCTTTTCATTTCAGTTTCAATTCATTTTTTAAAATACTTCAATTGGTACACGCAAGAAATAAGCCAATTCAGCAGCTTTTTGCTCAAGTTCTCGTGGAGTCAAATTCTCATCAGTACGAGTCAAAGGAATAGCGCCATGGCCTCTGATTTCCATATAAAGGACACGACGAGCATAAATACCCTCTTTCACTTCTATTCTGATGGACTGGACGTCTTTCATAAAGAATTGGAGGAAGATGCGACGATTTTTTCCAGGAAATCCCCAACGAAAAATACACACTATTCCTTCTTTTCTATCGAACCGATCATAACCACTACCTACATTCCACGAAATTGTGCACCACAAATAAGAGCTAATAAAGAGACCCGCAATTCCGTAGAAAGACATCACGATCCCCTGTGGAAAAAAAATGATTTGCGTAGGCGGAAATAAAGATATCAAATTTCTACCAAGATAACTGGAAATTCCAACTAATAAAAACCCTAATGAACCTAAAAAAAGGATAAAGGCCCAGCAGAAATTACTTGTTTTTCGAGACCCTGCTATAAGTTCTATCCATATATGTTCTGATCGCCAATTCATACTAGATCTAGTTGCATTTTATTGAAATTGAGAGAATAACCCAAATTAATTTAACTTTTTGTGTGTTTCCGAAATAACTCTCATCAACTAGCACTATTCTGATGTGAACTTTTATTTTAGGAGTAATTCATCGAATTGGTTAGATATAAAATAATAATATCCATTTCGTATGATTTCCTATAGATATCCACATACATATAGATATATTCACTTTACATTTAAGGCATTCGCCCCGATCCCGATTTGATTTCGTTGCAAATAGCTATAATTTATTTACTCATATATCATGTTTACACACGAATAACAATAATAGTTTCTTTATGTTCGGGGGAAACCACATCACATATTTTATTCTAAGAAATAGATATCTGTGTTATGGTCTAAGCCTAAATCTTGAAAAAAAAAAAACAAAATAGATGAGATTTAGCCCCATCATATCGATATCTAAAAAATCTTGTTTTTTTGAATATGAAGAGATAAAGAAGCCATCGCAATTGCCGGCAATATTAGGCCCACGAAAGGCACAAAAAAAGAGGGTAAATTTGTCATAAAATGGATACCTGGATTTACTATTTTTACCTGTTATTGTTATATTGTTATTTATATTGTTATAAAGGTATCTTATAATCATTATTTATAATTCATATAGAATTATACTAAGCATATCTAAGTGAGTATATGTGATATAATAAAAAATATATAAATATAATAAAATAAGTGCAAGGAATGTCGAACTAAATAAATATAATTTTTCATCTTTCTACATGAAATATATATATATATGATAATCGCCTTTTTTATTATCTTGTTTTTGTCTTATAATTTGAATTTCATAAAATGGAATAAAATAAAGAAAGAGTTTCTTACAACTTCCTGAAAAATTTGTTACAATCCGATCCGGGAATAGGGAGTCTTAGTAAAACTGGGGATTCTAAAAAAATATCGAAAGATGCAAGATTCTGTACTTTTCACTTTTAAATTTTCTATATTTGAATTATATATACATAAGAAGAGAACGTGAAATTCGCTTTATTCTCCTTGCCTAATTTTAATTTAGCGGAAGAAGGAATGCATTCTTTTTTTTTGATAGAGGTTTTTACTGATTAGTAATCGGGAATGTCGGTAAAAAAAAATGATCCGCATAATTATTTTTACAATTAAATCTTATGTTATCAAATGCTACCAAGCCAAAATCCGTAGAATGGATTTTGGCTTTGATTTCTATAAACTAAATAACTACTCGTTTTATAAAAAAAAATAATAATTTATATTTTGATTAATTAATATATTTTTTTTTTTTATTAAGGATCCACTTGATTGAATTTTGATTCAGAGAAAAGAAAGCGTGGAGCTGAAATAACTCACTCAGAACGTCTTTTAAAAGATTACGTGGTACGATTAGGTCGAATTGGCCCTTATGGAATAAATATTCAGCCGTTTGTGAGCCCTCAGGTACTGTCGTATTCAATGTTTGTTCAATTACTCTTTTACCCGCAAATGCAATGTAGGCATTGGGTTCGGCAATAATGATATCGCCCAACATACCAAAGCTGGCTGTCACCCCACCAGTAGTAGGAGATGTAAGGATTGATACATAGAATAACTTTTTCTTTGATTGATAATCATATAAAGCGGAAGCTATTTTAGCCATTTGCATCAAGCTCAAACTTCCTTCTTGCATGCGTGCTCCTCCGGAAGCACACACTAGAATAAGAGGCAAAAACCGATTGGTAGCATATTCGATCAAACGAGTGATCTTCTCGCCAACTACGGAGCCCATACTACCCCCCATAAACTGAAAATCCATAACCCCAATTGCTATGGGAATACCGTTTAGTTGACCTGTGCCTGTTTGAACAGCCTCAGTTAATCCTGTTTTTCTTTGATAAGAATCAATACGATCTTTGTAAGATTCCTCTTCCAACGGAAATTCAATGGTATCCACAGAGACCATATCTTCATCCATAGGAACCCAAGTACCTGGATCAATCAAAAGTTCTATTCTATCTGAACTACTCATTTTCAAATGATGTCCACAGTGTTCGCAAATATTCATTTTTGATTTAAAAAATTTCTTATAATTTAATCCATAACAATTTTCGCATTGAACCCATAAATGCCTATATTTTTGAGTAAAATCTAGATCATTAGAATTTTCCGTTTCTGTTATAGTTAACTCACTACCAGCCGGACTCGTTTTTATACTTGAACTCTGGGTTTCACTACTATTTCTGCTTTCATCAAAAATGTAACTAGAAATGTAATTGTCATTGTAATTGACAATACCACTTAAAATGTAACTATCAATACAAATTTGAGAACGAAAATAGCTGTCAATACAGCTAGTAATGTGTTTATTCCAACTATATTTAGTATCATATATGTAAGGATCATAGTGGGGATCATCACTATTAGATACACTATTTAGATAACAAAAATTCCGAGAATTAGAAAAAGAGCTTTCTAGTTCACTTAGAAAAGAATGAGCATTGTCAATCTCAAAAATTTGATTTTCAATATCAAAACATATGAAATAACTGTCCCTATTATTATCCCTAACTAAAAAAGTATCATCAGGTACGAAATTATGAATGTCTCTAACGCCGACTAAATGATCAACATTATTGTAACTAGAATTGTCACTATCGCTCCCACTAAGAGTGTTTTTATCTATATCATTTCTAATCGGGTCTTCACTTACACTGGTATTTTCAATAGAACCAAGGCTGCCCATTGATTTACTTAGCCCATACCCGTATTCTAACTCCTTTTTTTTGGACAACATCGAGTTGAACCACCCTTTTTCCATAAAGCCTTGTTGCACATATTTACATGAAAAATACAATAGATGAATAGTCATTCGATAAAAAATCATTTGAATATTTCATTTACTATCCTAATACGCATCCAAATACAATCACTAGGGTTCTATTAACAAAAAAAACAAGTAGGTGTTGTTTAATTATTTCAATTATTTCTTTTTTCGATTTGAAATAGCTAGTGATCCCCCCGCGTGTGTTGTATCAAATTCAAATCGAAAAAAGAAATAATTGTTCTATCCTATGAATATAAAGAAAGAACGTTTTTCGTAAAATCTCGTCTACTAATAAGGTTCTAGTCCAACACAGAACGAAAGGGACAATATACGGGATGGGTAGAAGAAGCTCTCATATATGACTCGATCCATGATCGGAAACTACGGGATATAAAAGAAGATGCCAACCAACCCTTAGGATCCATAGAATTAATTGTGGACCT
>NC_134018.1:25238334-25243334 GCF_040712315.1 Castanea sativa
GAACCCACCTTTGCGTTGGTTTGAGATATTGATAAGGTGAATATCCCGTCTATTCAATGCTAGGCATAATGAGTATCAAGACCTCAAAAAAATTCTTTTTTCGTCCTATCTTATGAGCTTTAAGGTGTATGAAGTTTCATATTTGCTTCTTTAAGTTAAGCGGAAGCGGGTCGATAGAGACATACTCCATTTAACTTAAGTTAATCTAGGCCAAAAGCAGACCTACGTCAGGATAATCCTTCTTTGAAACACTTTGGTAGTGCTCCTTTTTATTGGAATCAAAATAATGAATCCGAGCACACGGAGCCATCTCTTTATCTTTATGTCAAGAAAAAATATGGTAGACTAGCCGATATTTCTTTCAGTTTATGAAAGAGCCCAATGCACAAAAAAATGCATGTTGGGTCTTTGAAACGGTTCAAATCATTTTGATAATAATTAGTTTGATCTGTTTTACCGAGAAGGTCTACGGTTCGAGTCCGTATAGCCCTATAATCTAACTAGAATAAAAAAATAAATAGATTTTATTTCAATTTAGAATATGAATTTCTAATAGAAATTTAATTTTTAATAAAAATAGAATTCTAAACAAAACAATTAGAATGCTATTTAAATTCCTTTTCTTTAGCTCTTTATATCCTTTAGTTCCTTCTAATCAATTTATATAAAATTCAAATCCGAAGTGAAGTGAAACCGCGAGACTCTTAGTTTTATAGCTTAGTTTTATAGTATAAATAGAAATAGTATAAAAGTAATATATATATTAGAAATGGGATTCGAGTGTATGAATCGTGAGCGGAAGGTTGACACGTGCCGAAACAAACAGGCGAAACTAAGCAGTTCGATCCAAATGAAGTTTTGTTTTGACTAAAGAGTTATGGATGGCTTGACAATTCATTCCAATTCCAATCAACTAATCCGGCATATTTTCCGCATGCAAGGAGTCCGTCTATGTTTCTACTTTACGAATATGATATTTTCTGGGCATTTCTAATAATAGCAAGTGCTATTCCTATTTTGGCATTTTTGATTTCGGGAGTTTTAGCCCCGATTCGCAAAGGGCCGGAGAAACTTTCTAGTTATGAATCGGGAATAGAACCAATGGGTGATGCTTGGCTCCAATTTCGAATTCGGTATTATATGTTTGCTCTAGTTTTTGTTGTTTTTGATGTTGAAACGGTTTTTCTTTATCCATGGGCAATGAGTTTTGATGTATTGGGTATATCTGTATTTATAGAAGCTTTCATTTTCGTGCTTATCCTAATTGTTGGTTCAGTTTATGCATGGCGAAAAGGAGCATTGGAATGGTCTTAGCTCTTGAATATTCAGACAATAAAAATAAAGATAAAGAAAGTAAAAAAAAAAACATTGAAACGGTTATGAATTCCATTGAGTTTCCCTTACTTGATCGAACAGCCCCCCAAAAAAATTCAGTTATTTCAACTACATCAAATGATCTTTCAAATTGGTCAAGACTGTCCAGTTTGTGGCCGCTTCTATATGGTACCAGTTGTTGTTTCATTGAATTTGCTTCATTAATAGGCTCACGATTCGACTTTGACCGTTATGGGCTGGTACCAAGATCGAGTCCTAGACAGGCAGACCTAATTTTAACTGCGGGTACAGTAACAATGAAAATGGCTCCTTCTTTAGTGAGATTATATGAACAAATGCCTGAACCAAAATATGTTATTGCTATGGGAGCATGTACAATTACAGGGGGTATGTTCAGTACCGATTCTTATACTACTGTTCGGGGGGTCGATAAGCTAATTCCTGTAGATGTCTATTTGCCAGGTTGTCCACCTAAACCGGAGGCAGTTATAGATGCTATAACAAAACTTCGTAAAAAACTATCTCGAGAAATCTATGAAGATCGAATTAGGTCTCAACAGGGGAGTCGGTGTTTTACTATCAACCACAAGTTTTATATTGGACGAAGTACTCATACTGGAAATTATGATCGAGGATTACTCGATCAACCACCATCTACATCGACTTCAGAGATCCCTCTTGAAATATTTTTCAAATACAACAAGAGTTCAGTATCTTCCCCCGAATTAGTGAATTAGGCAGGATTTTTTTTTTTTCACATTATTTTACATAATAACAAACAATAATTTTCATAAATTTCATCGTAAATGTGAAATACTTAACTTATAGAGACAAATAAAAGTTTTATACAAATCAAAATGTGGGAGAGATAAAAAAGATGCAAGGTCGTTTGTCTGCTTGGCTAGCCAAACATGGGTTAGTTCATAGATCTTTGGGCTTCGACTACCAAGGAATAGAGACTTTACAAATAAAGCCTGGGGATTGGCATTCCATTGCTGTCATTTTATATGTATATGGTTACAATTATTTACGTTCCCAATGTGCCTATGATGTAGCACCGGGCGGACTGTTAGCTAGTGTGTATCATCTTACGAGAATAGCTTATGGTATAGATCAACCAGAAGAGGTATGTATAAAAGTATTTGCCCCAAGGTGGAATCCTAGAATTCCGTCTGTTTTCTGGGTTTGGAAAAGTGCGGATTTTCAAGAAAGGGAATCTTATGATATGTTGGGAATCTTTTATGATAATCATCCACGTCTGAAACGTATCTTAATGCCCGAAAGTTGGATAGGATGGCCCTTACGTAAGGATTATATTGCCCCGAATTTTTATGAAATACAGGATGCTCATTAAATATAAATAATAAAATTAAATATAAATAATAAAATAAGAAACTAATTTTCACTTCTACAACTCCAGGTATTCAAATAATGTTTGTACGTTCTCTTATAGACCAAAGAGCGTAATGGAAGTCTCATTCGCATTCTATTCTAAATGGGCTAAATAAAACGAAATAAAATATAAATCAAATACAAATAAATAATACAAAATAAATAGAATAAAAAAAAATTGTTTCTATTCAAATAAATAAATATATAATATATAAAAATAGAAACAATAAAAAATAGAAATAAAAAGGATAAATAAAAAAAAAACAAGACAATTAAAAAAATACAATTAGTATTAGGATGACCTAAAAGAGTTTCGCATCATGAACTATGTACCACGCACAAAACTTAAATGAGTTCGACAAAGTCACATAGGAGGAAATGAAGAAATAGAATATGAAAAGAAAAGACAACGAAATGAGAGGAGGGCTTGGATTTTATTTGTACTGTATCTGAAATGAATCTTGGTTATTCCCACCTTTCAACTCCGCGAGACTATACCTTTGAGTCTTTCAACCAATTAATTTAACCTTTCTATTTTAATATGTATGAAGTATTAAATATCTAAAGTATTAACATTTTTTTTGAACGGTAAGAGACACCGTATGAACAAATAAAAAAGAAAAGGAAGTCAAATCTAATTTTTTTTTATTTTACAGATTTTATAGACATACTCTTTACTCATCTATTCTATAATTCTAGAAAGGGTATATTCTCAGACACCTGGATAGATAAGTATCTATCATGATATAGACTAGTAATGAATATGTATGTTGACCCATATCAATTCATTTGTAAAACGGATACTCATACAAATAAATCATGTGCCAGGAACCAGATTTGAACTGGTGACACGAGGATTTTCAGTCCTCTGCTCTACCAGCTGAGCTATCCCGACCATTATCCGTGCATCGTCCTTATTTTAATAGATAACTTGAGTTTATGTCAATTAAAAAGACAAAAAAAGTCTTACAAAGCTTTATCCAGACCCTGTAATTTCTTGGATCTTCAAAAAGAAAACTTTATAAGTTTTAATACAGTACAAGAAATGATATGTATTGTTAATCATTCAAATTGGAAGTGGGGATACCTTCCTCAAAGATGTTCATTTGTACGCGTATCATATATATCACAAATATTGTAATAAGAAAAAAAAAAAAAATTTCCCCAATCAGATCCATTTGTAAAAGAGTAGAATGATTGAAAAACATAACGAATTTTAAACCGCTAACGAAACGAAAAGAGCGGATCGGCTAAATAATTGGGGAATCAAACGGGCCTTTTTGGGGATAGAGGGACTCGAACCCTCACGATTTCTAAAGTCGACGGATTTTCCTCTTCCTATAAATTTCATTCTTGTCGGTATTGACGTGTGGAATGGGACTCTATCTTTATTCTCGTACGATAAATTTTATTAATAAATAGTCGATTCTTTCTTCAATTTGGATCGATTCACAACAACTCTTTCGATTTTTATTTATTATTTATAGAAATATAAATAAATAAAGATTCGGGTCGTCATTAATCATTTGAGATAGGATTTCAGTACATATACGTATGTATATAGGTTTATCCTTTCTGTAGTTTTGATATAAGGATTACGTTAATGTAATAACGTAAAGAAGTCAACCCCACTTGTTAGAACAGCTTCCATTGAGTCTCTGCACCTATCCTTTTTTTTATTCTCGCTTTCTTCTGAACCCTTATTTGTTTTCGTAAAATAGGATTTGGCTCAGGATTGCCCATTTTTAATTCCAGGGTTTCTCTGAATTTGAAAGTTATCACTTGGTAAGTTTCCATACCAAGGCTCAATCCAATTAAGTCCGTAGCGTCTACCAATTTCGCCATATCCCCCATTTTTGTTTTGTTGTTTTAAGATTAGGATCTCATTATGATGTCCTTCATCGCTTTTTTCCTTTTTCTTTCATTTATGCCGGAATCTTTGAATTTATTAGATACCAATTCCTATATCGAAAAGTGTTTACTCCTATTTTTTTATTGTTTATCTCATTTCATCTCTATCGAAGATCCAGAGTTGATCCAATCAGAAATGATTCTATCATTTCTGTATCCGCAATTCAATATAGATATATATTATCTATACCAATATAGATTATGTATGCCCCTCTTTCTTTTATATCATTTTTATCGTGTAATTTGAGATACTCGAACGGTCGATTCTTTTTTTTTTGGTTTTATCTTTCCGAACGAAAGCGGAGGAATCTTTCATTATGATCTGGATTACGGCCTTCTCTTTTTCATTTTTTTTTTATTCG
>NC_134018.1:25248334-25255834 GCF_040712315.1 Castanea sativa
ATTAATTTCAATTATTTTTTTTTTTCAGAATGTCTATTTACTCATTGTTGGATTTTTTTGATTTTTTAGAATTAATAGTCTTTTAGTGCATTGCATGGGTTAGCGACTAGTTATTATTATTATTATTATTATTATTATATATATATATATATATATAACCGAAGCCTTTGACCTCTTCACAATTTTCAACATCAGCATTTTTTTTAAAAATTTTAATTTGATTTTTTCTTTTATTAAATGTATATACTCTCCTTTCTCAAATCAAATACTCTTCCCCTCTCTCACCCTCAGTTCTTCCAAGCAAACTCGATATAATTCTGAAACTAAAGCAATAGTGCTAGGACAGAACCTCTCCTTTCAAAAAAACCAAATCCAACACCTCTCCTTTCAACATTACTCACCAAACGCAGAACCTCTACACTCTCTCAAACACAAATCCAAGCTATTTCACAAAAAGCTTGCAAGGGCACGACCATGGGAGCCAACGTTTTCAATCTCCGACCCGAGAGAGGCCACTTTCAGTCAAACATCTGTCCCTTTCAAATTTATAGTTCAAAACTTTGGTAGACCAGACAACTGGAAACTCCCCTTTTTTCTACAATATTTTAGATCCATACTTTAATCCTTATTGTTAAATCAATTGTTGTGTTGTAATGCTTAAACAAATTATTTGACCCATCAAAATTATGACTATTTATGTTTTCTACGTTGGTGTTTAGCTTTGCTTGAAGCTTCAAGAAAAGTTAATTTCAAAGATCTCTTAAGACAAGGCTTGCACCTAGAAGGTATAATTTTTCCTTTTCCTTCCAGTGGGATCTAAACATATTTATTTATATTAGTTTTGTTTACAAGTTTATGCTTTAAGGTAGAAGAAAGTGAAGCACATTCTAGAATGTTAATTTCATATTCAAAACTTTGGTAGGCAAGAGGACTAGAAACTCTTTTATAATATTTTGTCTACAATATTTTAGATCCTTATTTTGTCTATAATATTTCATATCCTAATTTTGTCCTATTTTCCCATATTGTGTTCTAATTCTTAACCACATTAAAATTTGATAGTTCTTTCCCTTGAAAGTTGTTTATTTTCAATCTTTAAAGCAAATATTTTTAGTAATCAACAAAGGGGCATAAGATAATGGAGTGGCTTATTTTTTATTGATATGAAAAAAAGTATAGAGAAATAGTCATAGCAAGTCTTAATGACAACTTATGTTTGTTTATTAAAAAGAGTATTTTCTTTCTTTCAAGAGACCGACTGAACTTTGGTGAGATATAGTTTTATTTAATTAAATTCCTGGAACCATTGTTCTCTGTCAGTTTTTTTTTTTTTTTTACGAAGTTTGTCTACAAAACTTTCTACAAGTGAGTTAATAGAGAGATTGAAAAATTGAATTGAAACTTAAGAAAACTTATCTGTCATTCCCATATTTGATAAAATAGTGGATTAGGAGCCTCATTAAAAATCTGAAAGGATTATCAAATAGTCATAATACCATTGTAGGATAGTTTATGTACCTTAAAGTTGGTTCTCTACAATCCATTTGTTTCTTTATTTGGGTATTGATCCTACGTTATGAGATTCCAAAAATTTTGATACTAGGATTTGTTTTAGGTTTCAATTTTAAGTAGAAGTTAAGTCTAATCTTGATGTCAAATATGTATTCTTGTATGATTAATTTTCTTTACTTTTAGATGAATTGCATGAGGTTGATTAATAATCTTTCTCTAATCGTATGTCTTAAAAAATTATATATATGATCAAAGTGTATTCTCAATTGGTATTGTGAGTAGTACTTTTTGCTTCCAATATGTTTTCCGTTTTTTCTTTATTTTTGGTTTTCAAGAAACATAGGTCGCTTCTCACAAAAGCCTGCAACAGGAAGTCTTCCCTGCACAGATTCTATTATGTGCTTCTCTTTTCTTTTTAAATTTTCTTTTTGGAATTTTTTTGGTCAATTAATCCAATATATAACTCTCTTAACACATTATTATTCTCAACTTTATTCCCATCATCTACAAGGTTTTTGGTTTGAATTTGTTGTTCATTCAAACCATATATGTAAATCAAAAGAAAAATGCAAATTGTTTGATGAATTACATTAGTTTTTTGTTCTTTTTCCACAATTTGATTTTGTACAATGTCCCTTTTTCAGGTTTAATAAGTGGACATATATACTCAATGCTTACTCAAATTTGCATATGCCTTGTATAGAAAAGGTATAATATACACTCTTCTATTTTTGCACTGTCTCTTCAAGACCATGGGTTCTCCCAATGGCTACTCTATTTTATGAAATTAAGATAAAAAAATAGAAAAATAAATTACATAATTATGACAATAATTAAGGAAAAGAAGCTATTGAAGATCAATATTAAACTCAAGTTCTCACTTGAAGTGAAGCTACAACCTACATTTAGAGTTCAAAATGCTTTATTGTGCACAAAGGCCTTAAGAATTGGATTTGTTAGGACTAAGGAGGGGTTATTTAAAATATGATGATATGACCTCCTTGGCTAATTAGCATTAGCACGAGGACTATTTTCTTCAGATTCAGGTTGTAGCTTATCATGTAAAATTATGCATGATGGTCCCTTCTTAGGCTCACCATGAAATTTCTATCCAAAAAACTGTATGTTTTAGTTTTACCTAAGAATGATATGATATTTTTTTTCATTTCCATCAAATTTGATAATAGTTTTCCCTCTCATCATATCTTGAATCTCTAGGAGAATATATCTCTTTCCAATTTACAATAGATTATAATATGCAGGGTTTAGAGAATGTATAACAACTCCTTTATTGCAGCTTGTGAATTTTTAGGAGAAAGATGACTTTTCATTTTGATTGGTGATGAACTGGACTAATTATACTACTCACCAATGGCATGGAATCTTTGAGGTTAGTTTTTACTTTGGAATATTTATTCTATTTATTCTCTTTTCAACAAAAAGAAATATCACACTAATGTTTCCCCTTTTTTGATTGAGAGAGTTTAGCTTAAGGTTGTCTAACTTTTATTCTTTTGATAGTTAAGGTGAAAAGGGTTGCATTGGTGAGCTTCTTTTGTATTTCTCTTGCCTTTCAAAGGGCAAAAGACTGAGGATGTATACTTTTCTAATGCCTGGTCTACATGAGATGGAGTTTTTACTAATGAACAATTAGATGCTTGCAGTGCACACAAGACTGAGACAGGGTTGATGAATAACATTATATGTAATAACATTATAACCTTAGTTCACCAAGTTCAAGGTCCTTAATGTTTTTCTTTTAATATTTTTTTATTTATTTAAATGGATGCAGTTTATATAAAAATATGTTAAGTATTCTTGTGCTTGCATGTTGTGCTCCCTTTCTACTGTTTACTAATTGCACCATATATGACTTTTCAAATGATACTCCTAACTGTGATTTTTTAAGCAACATTGATGATGACAATGACAAGGAATAAACAGCCAGGATTACCAGGATTTTGCAAACAAACTGAATAATAGAAGGGATTATGTTAAAATAATTGATAGACCTTAAAGTTCATTGATTAAAAAATGATGCAATTGATAATAGACGTAGGATGCCTACCAGCAGTTTGAGGTTGTTAACTAAAGGTACAAATAAGTTATACAAAGTTAGATGTTGTTTTTAACTTTGTACTTGGGTAAAACAAAGCAATCGAATTTCTCATATTGGTATAGTGTTTTAAGAGATTTGAACTTCTATAAATACTCATGTATTATTTAACATTCTTAAAAATAAATAAATAACACTATTTTAGAACTTAGTTATTAATTTTTCCGTGCATCGCACGAGGTAGCGACTAGTTTGTTTTAATCCCATGCAACAAATCTCACTTTGAAAAAAATACTTAACCAATCACAAAAATTCATTTAATTAATTTTAATCATTAACCAATCAAAATTAATTTCAATTAATCACACATGATCGGCTTCACCCCATACAATGCATGCAGACCGTGAAAACTTGATCTTGTGATATCTTTCATTCCGACGGTCCAATACAGGAATCGGACATACCGTCACGATCATTAGAATTTCAAGATCATTTTTATGATATGAAATGAATGAATTAATGCATGTAATGCAATTATGAATTTTGGGTATATGAATGGTCATTCTAGTCAACTTCCTTGATTAAATCATGGGTGCAAAATCGAGTGTCTACAATATTGCCTAATTAGTAATGGACCATACATAATCATGGTATATTACAAAAATAACTTATAAATTTGAATTATTTTTAGTTATATAAAAAAAATGGCTCATAAATATATAATTATTCAAACTCTCTTTTCCTCTAATTTTAAATATAGAGTTAGATATATGATTAGGTTTTTTTATGGTTTATTTATATTAGACTCCTCATTTTCTACATTGAATTAACTCACTTGACACAAAAATTGAAAAGCTTATATTAGATGGGACGTGTGGTGCAAAATTAGACTCTAATAGAATTCCAATTTGAAATCTAATTGGATTTTCTCTCAACTTTGGCTATTTATATATATATATATATATATATATATATATAAATAGAAGAGAGAGAAAGAAGAGACACAAAGAGAGAGAGAGAGAGAGAGAGAGAGAGAGAGAGAGAGAGAGAAAAGCTGGAAACAAGTAAAACAGTTTAACAAACTAACTAATTTTTTTAATATACCAATAATTTTATAACACATGTCGCCACTTATTAATAAAATGATATGGTGCTCACTTGATTAACATGCGATTTATTTAATTCCTTTAAGCGTAAGAGAAATACGATATCCACAACATTTTCACAACATTTTTACAACAAATCCTATGTGGCAAATTGTTACAAGTTGTTATTGATGGGATAGAAAAGTAATTTTAGTGGTAGGTTTAAATTAGAACCAATAACAACTAACCACTTATGATTTGTTGTGAAAATTTCATGGAAATGACGTCGTCTTCATCTTTGCATTTGTCTTCCTAACACAAAACATTGTTGTTTCACTTGTTTCTGGGGCTTTGCTTGATGCCGTTTCATTCTTCTTCATAACATTCCCCCTCAAGACTAGAGTTGAGTCTTGAAATGATTTTGGATAATTGATGCAAGCACTAAAGACATTAAGAACTCCCAATCTATTTAGCAAATTTCAAAAAGCTAGTAAACCAAGAGCTTTGGTAACTATATCTGCAACTGCAAATTGCTTAAGATATGAAAAGTTTTTTATTAAACCTACTTGAATTTTCTCTCTTACCAAGTGCCAATATACCTCAATATGTGTTGAGGACAATTTATTTCATGCCACATGGTTTTATTTCATTGGCAACCCACACCACATTAATATGATCATGGATATTGGGTAATCTCTTTTAAAACCCAAAAGAGCTCATATTTAAACAAAACAATGTCAAAGCCTGTGGTTCAAAACCCATGACGATCTTATCTCATCAAAGCTCATGGTTCAAGCTCATGGTACATTATCTTATTTTCAGCTCAAGATCCAAGCTCATGAGTCTCATTAGAGAAACTTTGGGAGTCGTGGCTTGGAAGGCCAAGAAGTATGTTCAATAACGCTCCAATGGTTTAAAGTTGATAAAAGAAATATATTACTTGGCATGTCTTCTCCAACTCCCTGAGCTTTGACGGGTTAGTGTGCAATAGGTAACATCTGGTAAGCCTCTTATATCACATAACGCTAAAAATGATAAAACTCCACATTGCTCTCTACCTAAAACTTAATGTTCATCAAACAATATAAGTTTAAAAATCTAAATATATTATTTCATATAAATTATATTACTATTTTCATTTAAATCCATCCTAACACACATGGATAAATCTTATTGGCTATCTCTAAATATAAGAAATCTATTTAACATCTCATCCAACATTAAATGCTCTCCTTGCTTTGCAAGGTTTGGTCATAATATAAAGAGATCATAACTAAACCACTAAAGTTTTCTCAAATATCAACCAATTAGTTTGCTACATACTGAAATTATATTGTAATAAAACCATGAAGTAAACACATAATTTTCAAAAGAGGAAACTTAGCCAAAAAGTACTAGCAGTAGCTCCAGTAGAAGCTACAGCAACTCCAGCAGAGCTGCAACAACTCCAGCAATCGACACATGTCCCAAATTGACATCATTAGCCCATTAATGCTTAATCCTAGTAGCTAGCTACTATACCCAAAGAAGCAAAGATCCCATAAAAGAAATCCTACAATTTACTTAGTCAAAAAGTACTAGCAGTAGCTCTAGCAAAAGCTACGGCAGTTCCAGCAGAAGCTGCAACAACTCCAACAATTGACACATGTCCCAAATTGACATCATTAGCCCATTAATGCTCAATCCTAGTAGCTATCTGCTACACCCAAAGAAGCAAAGATCCAAAGAAATCCTACAATTTTAAGCCAAATCTTTAGCCTCTAGTTGCAATACCAGAAATAAGAAGATCTCAAAAAAAAAAGATTTTACCATTTTTAGCCAAACCATGAATTAAATGCTAATAATTCTCTCCAGCAGCTTGACATCATCTAGCTGACATCATCTAGCTATGTCAGCTCTCAGCTGCAATAGCTACTACTATGCAATTGTGTCTATTGCTATACAACTGTGATGGATAATTGTAACAGTAGCTCCAGCAGCATTAAAATTTTAGATTTCCTCTTTTAGCTAAAACCCAAAAACCAACTAAAGATATCACTCTCATTTAGCTAATTATTTCCTCATTTGCTAACTATTCCTTCAACCAAATCTCATTTAGTTACATACTTGGCTCTATATAAAGATCAAGGCACAATCTTCCTACACACTATTACCCATCTTATACTCTCCCACACTCTTGTATTTTGAAATTTCATCATTTTTTCTGCTCATAAACACATTTTCATCTCCTTCTTCATTTCTCTTACAAAATCCTATAAACACAACTCTTACTGCAACCCGAAAAATGCCACGTGAGGAGCACATGATGAAATTTCAACAATTGTTTTGTTAGAGGTACTTTGTGACTTGGCTGACTCAAACTTACTGACAACTAGAATTCATGCGTGATACCTTTCCTTCTTTACCCTTACTATAAAAACCCACATTACCCAAAAATTCAAAGGAGAGTTTCAAAGAGAAAACCTAGAAATCCATTGGAGAGTTAAAGATTGTCATCCATCAATCATTTACACATTTCTCTTAGTTTCTTCTGATGCGAACCTCAATCGACACGCTTTGAGACCCAACAAACAATATTGGAATATGATGGGAACCTCAATCGACACGCTTTGAGACCCAACAAAAATATTGGAATACTTGCCCAAGAAAACTAAAATTTAGATTTTTGATAGAAACCCTGACCCAACGTTTATAATCGAAACTCAAACCAAAGGTATAACTTGACCTTGACCCAATGATTATAAAGAATCACGAACCAAAGGTATAAAGTTTGAACACCACAAGGAAGAATCCCTGATAAGTTCACAGTTCTTGAAGAACCAAAAGAAGAGCAAAGCCTCACCTTTT